>NW_021703776.1:32331941-32493748 GCF_005190385.1 Monodon monoceros | reverse complement strand
AGAATGAAAAGAACTGAGGACAGTCTCAGAGACCTCTGGGACAACATTAAATGCACCAACATTCGAATTATAGGGGTCCCAGAAGAAGAAGAGAAAAAGAAAGGGACTGAGAAAATATTTGAAGAGATTATAGTTGAAAACTTCCCTAATATGGGAAAGGAAATAGTCAAGTCCAGGAAGCACAGAGAGTCCCATACAGGATAAATCAAAGGGGAAACATGCCAAGATACATATTAATCAAACTATCAAAAATTAAATACAAAGAAAAAATATTAAAAGCTGCAAGGGAAGAGCAACAAATAACATACTAGAGAATCCCCATGAGGTTAATGGCTGATCTTTCAGCAGAAACTCTGAAAGCCAGAAGGGACTGGCAGGACATATTTAAAGTGATGAAAGGGAAAAACCTACAACCAAGATTACTCTAGCCAGCAAGGATCTCATTCAGATTCAACGGAGAAACTAAAACCTTTAGAGACAAGCAAAAGCTAAGAGAATTCAGCACCACCAAACCAGCTTTACAACAAATGCTAAAGGAACTTCTCTAGGCAGGAAACACAAGAGAAGGAAAAGACCTACAATAACAAACCCAAAACAATTAAGAAAATGGTCATAGGAACATACATATTGATAATTACATTAAATGTAAATGGATTAAATGCTCCAACCAAAAGACATAGACTGGCTGAATGGATACAAAAACAAGACCCGTATATATGCTGTCTACAAGAGACCCACTTCAGACCTAGGGACACATACAGACTGAAAGTGAGGGGATGGAAAAAGATATTCCATGCAAACGGAAATCAAAAGAAAGCTGGAGTAGCAATTCCCATATCAGAAAAAATACACTTTAAAATAAAGACTATTACAAGAGACAAAGAAGGACACTACATAATGATCAAGAGATTAATCCAAGAAGAAGATATAATTGTAAATATTTATGCACCCAACATAGGAGCCCCTCAATACATAAGGCAAATATTAACAGCTATAAAAGGGGAAATGGACAGTAACACAATCATAGTAAGGGACTTGCACAACCCCACTTTCACCAATGGACAGATCATCCAAAATGAAAATAAATAAGGAAACACAAGCTTTAAATGATACATTAAACAAGATGGACTTAATTGGTATTTGTAGGACATTCCATCCAAAAACAACAGGATACACTTTCTTCTCAAGTGCTCATGGAACATTCTCCAGGATAGATCATACCTTGGGCCACAAATCAAACCTTGGTAAAATTAAGAAAATTGAAAGCATATCAAGTATCTTTTCCGACCACAATGCTATGAGACTAGATATCAAGTACAGGAAAAAATTTGTAAAAAATACAAACACACGGAGGCTAAACAATACACTACTTAATAACCAAGAGATCACTGAAGAAATCAAAGAGGAAATCAAAAAATACCTAGAAACAAATGACAATGAAAAACGGTGACCCAAAACCTATGGGATGCAGCAGAGCAGTTTTAAGAGGGAAGTTTATAGCAATACAATCCTACCTCAAGAAACAAGAAACATCTCAAATAAACAAACTAACCTTACACCTAAAGCAATTAGAGAAGAAAGAACAAAAAAACCCCAAAGTTAGGAGAAGGAAAGAAATCATAAAGATCAGGTCAGAAATAAATGAAAAAGAAATGAAGGAAACAATAACAAAGATCAACAAAACTAAAATCTGTTTCTTTGAGAAGATAAAGAAAATTGATAAACCATTAGCCAGACGCATCAAGAAAAAAAGGGAGAAGGAAGAAAAGGGAGAAAAATCTACAAACAATAAATGCTGGAGACGGTGTGGAGAAAAGGGAACCCTCTTTCACTGTTGGTGGGAATGTAAATTGGTACAGCCACTATGGAGAACAGTATGGAGGTTCCTTAAAAAACTACAAATAGAACTACCATACGACCCAGCAATCCCACTACTGGGCATATACCCTGAGAAAACTGTAATTCAAAAAGAGACATGTACCAAAATGTTCATTGCAGCTCTATTTACAATGACTAGGACATGGAAGCAACCTAAGTGTCCATCGACAGATGAATGGAGAAAGAAGATGTGGCACATATATACAATGGAATATTACTCAGCCATGAAAAGAAACGAAATTGAGTTATTTGTAGTGAGGTGGATGGACCTAGAGTCTGTCATACAGAGTGAAGTAAGTCAGAAAGAGAAAAACAAATACTGTATGCTAACACATATATATGGAATCTAAAAAAAGAAAGGAAAAGAAAAGGTCATAAAGAAACTAGGGGTAAGACGGGAATAAAGACACAGACCTACTAGAGAATGGACTTGAGGATATGAGGAGGGGGAAGGGTAAGCTGTGATAAAGTGAGA
Source organism: Monodon monoceros (assembly GCF_005190385.1). Taxonomy (NCBI): domain Eukaryota; kingdom Metazoa; phylum Chordata; class Mammalia; order Artiodactyla; family Monodontidae; genus Monodon; species Monodon monoceros. Next base: position 32,491,395 of record NW_021703776.1, on the reverse strand, counting down.
GAGTGGCATGGACATATATACACTACCAAACGTAAAATATATAGCTAGTGGGAAGCAGCTGCGTAGCACAGGGAGATCAGCTGGGTGCTCTGTGACCACCTAGAGGGGTGAGATAGGGAGGGTGGGAGGGAGGGAGATGCAAGAGGGAAGAGATATGGGAACGTATGTATATGTATAACTGAATCACTTTGTTATAAAGCAGAAACTAACACACCATTATAAAGCAATTATACTCCAATAAAGATGTTAAAAAAATAAAGAATACCTAAATAAATAGGATGTACCTTATTCGTTGATTTAGAGATTGAATATTTTTAAAGGTATAGATTGTCCCCAAATCGATCTATAAATTTAATGCTATTTCAATCAAAATCCCAGCAGTCTTTTTGCATGTGCAGAAATCAACATGCTGATTACAAAATTTATTTGGAAATTTAAAGGACCAAAAATAGACAAAACAATTTTGATAAAAGAACAACAAAGCTGGAAGACCTACAATAGCTAATTTTAAGACAGCAATTAAGACACTGGTAATGACATAACAATGGACTTGTAGGTCAGTGGAACACAATAGAGAGTCTAGAAATAGACCCACACATACCTAGTCAATTGATTTTTGACAAGGTCAGTGTAATTCAATTGGAGAAATGAAAGTCTTTTCAACAAATGGTGTTGGAAAAATTGGATATCCATATGGGAAAAAAAAAAAAGAAATGTGGCCCTTACCTCATACTATATACACGTATAATTTGCCATGAATCTTAGACCAAATGTAAAAACTTAAGCCATAAAACTTCAGAAATAAAAACTGAGGAGAAAATCTTTGTGACCTTAAGGTAGGCAAAAATTTCTGGGAAAGCACTTACTAGTTAAAAAAATGATAAACTGGGCTTTATTGAAATTAAAACCTTTTAAAAGACACCATTTAGAAAATAAAAAGGCAAGACACAGAGTGAAAGAAAATATTCAATACACAGACCTGACAAAGGATGTGCACCCAGAATATATAAAGAACTTTGCAAAATGGTAATTAGACCAAAAAATAAAATAAAATAAAAACTGGACAAAAACTTGAACAGACATTTCAGCAAAAAATAATCAAATGAGAAAATATACATGAAAAATATTCAACATTATTAGTCATCAGGGAAATCCTAAGTAGAACCACAATGAGATACCATTTCACATTCAATGGAATGGCCAGAATTAAAAGGAATAACAATGGTAACTTCTGGTTAGGATATAAAGCAGTTGGATCTCTCTTTCATTCTGAATAAAGTGAAATTGGTACAATCATTTTAGAAAGAAATTTGACAGTTTACTATAATGTTAAACATAATACTTATGACTCAGCATTCTATTCCTACATATTTTTCCAAAAGAAATGAAAATATGACTACAAGAATATCATGTACATGAATGTTCATAACAGCTTTGTTCATAATATTCAAAAAGTGGAAATAACCCAAATGTTCATCAGCAGCTGAATGTATAATCAAATTGTGATTTATATAGGATTGCCAGATGAAATACAGAATTTTCAGTAAAATTTGAATCTCAGATAAATAATAATTTTTAGTATGAGTATATCCCAAGTATTGTATGAAATATACTAAAAAAGTATTCCATTGTTTACATGAAAATCAAAATTAACTGAGCTCCCTGGTTCTTGGTGTGTTTTTGTTTTTGCTAAATCTGGCAACCCAAGATAGATGCACATTGTGAATAAATAGGAGTGAATTACTGATACACACAACATGGATGAATCTCAAAAATTTTATGCTAGATAAAAGAAACAGACCAAAAAAGTACACAATGCAATTATATCAAGGCTGCAGTATACAAGATTAATATACAAAAGTCACTTTTCTATATACCAACAATGAACAAGTAGAATTGGACATTAAAAACACAATACCATTTATATTAGGACTCCAAGAAATGAAATACTTAGGTATAAATCTAACAAGATACATACAAGATTTATATAAAGAAAACTACAAAACTCTGACAAATAAAATCAAAGAATTAAATAAATGGAGAGGTAGTCCATATTCATGGAAAGGAAGAGGTCAATATTGTCAAAACGTCAGTTCTTCCAACTTGATCTATAGATTCTATGCAATCTGAATCGAAATCCCAGAAGTTATTTTGTGGATATCAACAAACTGATTCTCAAGTTTATGTGGAAAGGCAAAAGACCAAGAATAGCCAACACGATGTGGAAGAAGAACAAAGTTAAAAGACTACACTATCCAACTTTCCAAGACTTACTATAAAGCTACAGTAATCAAGGCAGTACAGTATTGGTGAAAGAAAAACAAATAGATCAATTCAACAGAGTCCAGATAGTGTTTCTTTTAAAGATACCAGTGCATTCAAAAAATGTCTTTAAAACTTTGAAAATCGGTTCAGATTATTATTAATCTTCCTTAAAATCCTTGATTATCCTATGTTCTCAGGTCTTTTAGTCCTAGCCAAATTTTTCTTAGGGCTTCTCTTCACTACACTCTTTTAAAATAGTTGTTTGTTTTTACAAAGAACAAATCATAAGTCAATACCAGCCAGGCTGAAGTAGAGATTAAGCTGGCATTAAAACACAACTGTGATTGCCATTTCCTGTTCTAATCATCTAACCATGCTGCCTTCTGTTTCTGTTTTCTTTCCTATTTTTCATTAGAAATTTAATACCTTGGTAGGGGAAAAAGGAGCTCAAATGAGTGGAGGACAGAAACAGAATCGCGATTGCTCGAGCTTTAGTTCGAAACCCGAAGACCCCGATCTTAGATGAGGCTACTTCTGCCCTAGATACAGAAAGCGAATCAGTGGTTCAAGCCACACTGGAGAAGGTGAGAAGATTCATTTATTATTTTCATATTCCTCGTTCAACATTATTTTTAAATACAAGAAAGTATAGCTCAATAGCGGATTATTTATTAATTTCAGAGCCTTCCTTAAGGTATGGATGCAGTGATTTGGAAGAAAGAACAAGATGCTATACTTAGTGTTAAAAATATATATGAGGCTCACATCCAAGCAAGCATCCCATATATACCTCCATTCCAACAGGTCTGCACTTTCCACCTCCCCAGAGTAATTCCACACCCCTACCACCATCACAATTATAATCGCATCCACCCTTTGTCTCTTCCATATACACCCGTGGGATTTTCTTCTCTGGCCATTTTTTCCTCTTTGGGCAACCCTAGAGTATTCATATTAACTTAATTTCACTTTAAGTGGAGAAGCATACAGTGTGGTTTCCCTTGACCTTGAACCATCCTCCTTCAACAGCCCTGGGGCCCTCACACCGACTTCCTGCTCATTGCAAGCTGTTGCACATGCTTCATGGCCACAATGCAGAATTGGCCCTTTACCATATTGCACTGCATCAGGGAGGGTAGTTAGTGGTGGTGATATGAAAAGCCACAGAATACTTTTTTCAGTGCCCGAACACTCTTTTAAATCATAACCTTCAAACCCTTCAGAAGGCTTAATGGAACTTTTTACTTTGTGCTTGTCTGAAAATGGGTTGTGTTCTTCTCTCGAAGAAAATTACAGGCTTTTCTTTTTAAACACTGATTTTGTGTGACCAGAAATGGATACTGGCAGCCAGACTGCCCACTGCTTATTGAAAAATCTATTAGTTACTATTATCAACTTACAGATCAGATTTTATAAGTTTTTACCGTTGTTTCCATCTCAAATGATGAGAGTGCCCCATGTTACTCATGATATTTCTTATTTTCATAAAATAAGCAAGTGATATGAAAATCCATGTTCATTGTGGACACTTTGCCAGTTTGGTTCATTTTGGTGGAGAAGAAACGATGATTCCCTCAAAAGCATGTCTCATACTTTATTCATTTTTTTATACTTAGTAACTAGGACAGGGCTCTATTTATAGAATACACTCAAATTGTGTTTATTAACTGTGATGTTTAGTTACTTAGGGCTTGAATGTACCGAAAAATGATTACACTTAACCATCTCAAATTACAGTTTTTCTAGTTTTATTGAGATATAATTGATATACATATATAAGATTTTTTTAAAATACTGTAATAGGCTGTGAAGTTGTTTAGAGGTTAAATGTTGTACCCATTGTCTTTTCATCCAATATGTTAATCACTTCAGGCAATCAAAACTTGTTCAGACTTTTAAAATAAACAGTTGCTTAATGACATGATAAACTAATAAATATTTTTTTCCTACTGGTTGAAATGAAATCTATATCATAAGTGAAAACAAAAGAATACAAAATGTTTGTAAACTATTATTCCAAGTATATATTTTTAAAATTCAATTATGTTACTGTTTTCCAGTTTTTAAAGGGTGTAATTAAATCAACATTGTAGAGATGTATGGGTGTGAAACTGCTTTAAATAGACTTTGCTGATCTTTTATGGAGTGAGGGTAAATGGTAGCAAATGAGGTGACAAGTAGTGCAGTAAACTCATGAAATACATATGCTTCAGTATATAATTGACTTGTGGTGAAGAGGAGAGTTAAAATACAGGCAAGGAAATGAACACTCTAGTGCCATGACAGTCCTGTACACCCACTACACAGATGGTGGTTGCAGAACCAAGTCTTTAAAGAGGTCCCCACCTAAGGAGGGTAGGGCATTCAACAGGTCTTGTTTCTGCTCATCTGTCTAAGAACTCTCAGATGCTGTGGCATGACATGGCCTAACCCACAGCAGTTGACAGATTGTTTTATAGCTCAAAATACCATGTAAACCACTAACCAACAAAGAGGGAACAATAAAATGTATTATTTCTTACTGGTGAATGCTGCATCCACCTCCCTCCACAGCCAGCCTTCAGATATCCTCCCAGCCCCTCCTCTCCATTACCTCATTGTCTTCCTTTCATATGAAACTCTAGAACCAGTAGAACTAATCTATAGTGATAAAAAAAAAATCAGATCAATAGTTTACTGGGGCAGGGGGTGAGTTTTGATTGAAAAGGGGCATGAGGGAAATATCACTCTTGTTCTCACTTGGATTATTGCAATAGCTGTCTCTCATGCCCACTTCAATCTGTTCTCAACACCGCAGCCAGACGGCGTTATTAAAATGTGAATTTGATCATGTCGTTCTTCTGCTTCAAATCCTTCAATGCCTCCTTATTTCACTTCTTACTCTAAGTAAAAACCAAATTCCTTACAGTAGCTACAAGGTTCTATGGAGTTGGGCACCAAGCTCCTCCTGGAACCTGACACCCTACCACTCTACCCCACATTGGCTGCCCCTTAAACATACCTTAACACTTTTCATCAGCTAACATACTATATATGTATTTGTTTATTTTGTTATCTCCCTTCCTCCACTGGAATATCTACTCTTTGTTGTCAAAGGCAATAATTGGTTAACTGCAGCATACCCAGCGTTAGAACAATGCCTGGCCACTATTAGACAGCCAATAAATATTTGTTGAATAGTATCTGGATGAGTGTGATACAGAATAGTTCCAAGGCCTGAAGTGCTCTTTTCTGGACTTCTTAGTTTAGGCTTGCTGCAATCTAGTTTTGCTTCACTAATCTTGTTCAAGAGGAGGACTTAGGATTAGTGGATAAAGATCTATACTGCAAGCTATGGAGTTCCACTCTGCTACTTGTTTAGACCCAGCATGCCAATGCAGCAGGCTTCCAGGTTATCCTACCATGAGGAGTCGTGGCAGTGAACACCTGCAGGCCCCTGGGGAAGCAGAGGAAGCCCACACTGATTTTAGGATAAAGCCTGTAAAAGCTCTTTGAAATGTTAAAAGTAGTATGCAAATCTAAGGAATAATTATTATTAAGGGAGATTCAGCTACACCACATTAATGGAGTACCTTTAAAAAGACCCTTTGCTAATTATGAAAGATGGGTTTCCATCACAGCTTTATTCTTTGAAGAGACTGAGCTGCTTTGTTGCAGCCCTCATAGGCTTTTCTTTATCATCACTTCTCTTTCTCATGTGATGCATTGTTTGTCTTCCTCTGAGGTGACTTACATTATGTTTATACCACTTGGAGAATTAATAAGTAAATTGGTATATTACATTAAGCTGTGGGTTACCTTATTATATTAAGCCCAAGAAGTGGTTATCCAAAGCTGAAGTTAGGTTAATTATTACACATACACACACACACACTCACACATGTTTTGGTGTGTCTGTCAGATATCTTACTTTCTCTTTATATATGGAATTGGGAATTTTTTAGATTTTTTCTTTTTCTTTTCCTTTTTTTTTTTTAACCATTTGTAGCAATACTATAATAGTTGGGAACAGAAAGGGGATTGCTGCAAGGGGATTTCCTTGGCTGGAATTTAGCCAGGAGAACAAAGGCAACACAGAGAATACCTCATCCCAAAGTATCATGGGACATTTTACAAGCTTGCTTAATCAAGCTCACATTTATAAGGCTTGGTGTTAAATTATAGGCCACTAACTTCTTTTAGGATAGCACTTCTCCCCCTTTGATAGATCAGGGTCCCATTGAGAATCTGACTAAGAAAGGGAAAAATAAACCACTGTAACTCTTCTGAAAAATCTAAAAGTGCACTTGTACAGAAAGATTTATATATAATATTGAGGGGTTCACAGACCCCCTGAAGCCATTCATAAGTCATTATTTTAGGTGTAATAAAGGAACAAATGAACAATAATAACTAATGCTTACAAGAACCCAATGCGATTCGTACATTTATTCTCCTATTTTACAGATGTGCAAACTGAAGCACATAGATTGAGTAGTAGCTAGGAAGCAATGAAGTCAGAACCTGGACCCAGACAGTCAGCCCTCTAGCTCATTCATATAACCACCATGGTATATTGCCTCAAGATTATACACCTGCTAGGGTTTGAAGCTAAATTTGAAACCAGATTGCTCTTAAACTAGCCTCTTATAGACTTACTTATATGACCCTGCAACTCCACTTCTGGACATGTAACCAAAAAAATTGAAAGGAGAGACTCAAACAGATACGTGTGTATACCAATGTTCACAGTAGCATCATTCACAATAGCTGAAAGGTAGAAACAACGCAAATGTCCATTGACAGATGAATGGATGAACAAAATGTGGTATGTACATACAATGGAATAGTACTCAGTCTTAAAACGGAAGGAAGTTCTGACGCATGCTACAAGATGGATGACCCTAGAAGGCATATGCTAACTGAAATAAGACAGACACAAAAAGACAAATATTGTGTGATTACACTTATATGAGATACCTAGAATAGTAAAATTCATAGACAGAAAGTAGAATAGAGGTTACCAGGGGCTAAGGGAAGGGAGAATCAGGAGTTATGGTTTAAAGGGTACAGAGTTTCAGTATAGGATGAAGAAAAAGTTCTGGAGATGGAGAGTGATGATGGTTACACAACAATGTGAATATACATGAAACCACTAAAGTACACTTAAAAATGTTTAAATTGCTTTAAAATTTTATGTTATGTTATTTTACCACACAAAAAAAGAATGATCTAAGCCTGAGCATAAAAGGATAGTGACACAGAAGGAATTGACCTCTCAGATCCAGGAGGACCCTACCTTTAAAAATGGTTAGAATGACAGCACAGCAAATATAGCCAATATTTTATAATAGCTTTATATGGAGTATAATCTATAAAAATATTGAATCACTATGTTGTACAACTGAAACTAATATAATATTGTAAGTCAGGTGTATGTCAATAAAAAATAGTTTTAATGGTTAGAATGGTAAATTTCATGTTATCTGTACTTTACCAGCATTAAAAAAAAAAACTATTTTCTATACAAAACCACACTGCCTTCTTAGAAAAGAAACTCAAACTGTACCCCAAATTGAAGCTGCTATGTAGGACTGTAATAGACTATTTTTTGTCCCCTTAAGCTGCTTATTTTGACCCTGTTGTATATATAGCTAGTAAATTTTTCTACCACAAATGAATTTAAATCATTATTACTTAGCAGGACATTTCAAAGTCTTTAAAAAACATAGGAAAAAAACTAAAAAATATACAGAAAGTTATTTTCCCATGATACGGATACTTATCTTAGTGATTTCTGTGAATTTAAATTATTCCTAAGCTTTGTCCTCCCCCACAAATAAGGAAAACTCCTATATAAAATATTGATTATCCTAACTCTTACCAAATAAGACATCTTTAATGTATTGTTTATTGGTCAGCACTCTGAGCTAGGTAAGACAGTTTTGCCTCCTAGAAGAAAGATGAGCTAATTATTGTAGTGTTTTTTAATTCACTGTTTACTTCATCGTTTGCTTTTTGTTGTAAACTTCACCACAAATAGTAGCTTTTTAATAAATTTAAGAGAAGGGAAATGGTATTAAGTGACTATAAATAATTTTATTATCTTCAGTTGTTTAAGTTTTTTAGAAGTGAGAATGAAGAGATTCCAGGCTATAAAAAGAAAACATTGTACTATAGTGTACTATTCCAAGTTCCTAATTAGGTAGTACACATGGCTTCAACTCAGCAAAGAGTTTAGATTTTGAATGTGTTTTCTTTTCTAAAGGGTCTTAACCTAAGCATGCATACATATTCACATGCAAGTTGAAAGGAAGAGATTGGTGAGGAAGTGAGTCCCTTATTAAATATAGCTTCTAAGTGCCTGAAATTTTTCTTTTTGTCACCATGTTTTACAAAAGAAAAAGCATTCTCAGACAGGCGTAGTGATATGACAGTAATTCCATATTGTTCAGCTACGGTACCAATATTGACCCAGAAGAATGCCAAGCCAATTGGCTTTCAACATCATAATGATGTAGTTAAGACACCAAAAATCCTGTATTCCCCATATAACTACCACAGAGACTTTCTTATAGCAGATGATCAGTTAAAATTTGGTAGCTAAAAGACGTGGAAATTTGTTAAAGAGTAGTGAGAGATTTGCCAGACTGTATTTTTGAAGTATTGGGTTACTAGGGTTTTCCAGGAGCCTCTTGAGGTATGAAAGAAGGTGGGGAGGTGAGGTAGATGAGCAGGTAGGGCTGCACCTCCCCCCACCCCCACCATCAACAATTCATATAGAGAAGTTACTCATTAACCTGTATGGTTTATTTACATATATCAAGTTTCCACATGTGCTTTCATTTGATGAAAGGATTTTTCATCTTAAAAGAGTTTGAAGACCATAGGACTGCATCATGGAGCAAATGTTATCAGTGGGCCCCAAGTCCACCTGAGGCAAATTTCTAGGAGTCAGTCAGTGGGAACTTGTGGTCCCATAGGTTTCCCACCTCATGCTTTCTGTGAGACACTAGAACTCTGTGTTTCCAGGCTTCTCCAGAGAGTATATTACCCCTGTTAACTGACCCAGCAGTCAAATGCAGGCCCTCTCAAATGCTCACAGCTTTGCATTGTTCTCCTTTCTTTTCCTGTTGCCCACACTTATTCAAGGCCCATGGCCACCAATGGTGAGAAACTAGCTGGTCTCCTCAGGCCCTTATCTCTGCCCTAGCAATTCTGGGAGGAATGTTTTAAAGCACCCTCTATTTCAAAATCCAAGCTAATTACCTGATGATTTATGGTTGTGTATGGAATTGTGAAGTAATCTGAAAATGCCAGCAGTGTCAAGTAGAGATCTTCCTGTTGACCTTTCTTTGGTCATATAACTAATTGTTTGGCTTTTAGCTTTGTATATAAACTGTGAAGGAGGAGAGGAGATGCTAGGAAATCCTTTCAAATTGGTACTTTCTAGAAGAAATAATAGCAACAAAGACATATTGAAAATCTATCACACCTAGGCATCTGAGGAAAACAGTGGAATGGATTGCACTGCCTTCCTTATCTTTACAGTAATTCTTGCTAAAAGACAAAGCATATGCTCTAATTTCTTTGATCAGTTTTCTAAGAGGCCTTGGCTTCCAAAATCTCTTCTCTGTTTTAAGTCTGAAATGATTAGTTTGGAAATTGTTTTTTCCCCTATGGCTATTATATCAGTTTTAGGTCACACATATGATGTAGTGAAGTTGTATTCTTGTAGTGTACTTTATAGTACCTTAAGTGTGTATGGTACTTGTAGGCTCATTTGATAGGCCTTTGGAGCAGTTTTTCCCTTTTAAAGTATTAGGTATTTCTGTAATTTATTTCATATACTCAGACACTAATTCATGATATAACAAATTAAATTGTAACATAACAAAGACTTTATTCAAATGTTTGTAGTTTAGACCAGGAGCCTGGCAGCATAAAGATGATACAAATGGGTAAGCTCAGGCCGTTCCCGTCTGGGGAACATCAATGCACACTAAGGCACAAATGTAGAAATGGTCATCGCTTATTGTCAGTTTTCAGGTGTCAGACAACAGTATGAACTTTCGCAAAATAAGTAAACCTGCACCATGTGTAATACCTAATAAGTGAAGAAATATGAGAATATATGTGTATAAAAATGCCTGTGAGCCCCTCTTTGAAGACGAGAAGGGCTAGAATAGTACAAACCTGCACCAGGAAACCTTGTGATTCTGATTCTGTCACAAGAGGCCGCACACCATTCTCCACCTTTTCTAGTTGCAATCTCCTAATTGTTTGATTTTACAGCATTCTCTCTCCCCACATTCTCCTTTGAGTATGATGTGTTATATGTGCCCTTTTATATTTTTAAATTAAACTTCATATGCATTAATTTGTTTTAAGAAATGTTTGCTAGTACTGTGAAAACCATTGAGCTAATTGGTAACATAGCTTCATCAATAAGGTTTGAGCTCTGTTTGCTTTTAGGAAATAATATTTGTAACCTCAAGGAAATGTAATTGAATCAATGGGAGAGATATGGGCCAGGAGCCTGGGTGTCTGGGTGTTTTCACTTTTGCAGTGATAGTTCTTCTAATGCATTCCCACTCAACAACAGTGTTCTTAACATTCTCTTTTAAGGCACTGTAATTAAGTCCTAGGGTCTCCAAGACCCAAAATAGAATTCAAACTTCAAGTTTGAATGAGAGAAGGGGAATCAGTATAGGCTGAATGTCTTACCCCTAAAAACTAGGCACATCAGACAAACCCAAACTGAGGGACCTTCTATCAAGTATGTGACAGGTATTCCTCAAAGCTGTCAAGTACCTCAAAAATAAGAACTATCTGAAAAATTGTCCCAGCCAAGAGGAGCCTAAGGAGACATGATGACTAAATGCAATGTGATATTCTGTAGAGGATTCTGGAACAGAAAAAGGATAATAGGTAAAAATTAAGGATATCTGAATAAAGTTTGGAGTCTAGTTAATAATTAGTTTTATATTATTTTGTTAGTTGTAACAAAAGCACTATAGAAATCTCAGATGTTGACCCTGGAGTATACTATGTGCAGGGTACATGGATATTGTACTACCTTTGCAAATTTTTTATAAGTCTAAAATTATTGTAAAATAAAAATTTTATTTAAAAAAACTAAAATGAAAAAGCTAACTACATTTTTTACTAATTTTTCATACCATTCATAAGAATGTTTCTATATAAGCAAGGCTTAGAATTACCACATAAAAGTAAATAAGAGACTGAGGAAAACAAAAAGCAAAGAATAAAAACTCATTCCCCAAATATTATCCAGTCATCAGTTTAATAAAATGTCTATGTATTTGGCAATATGAAAAATAAAGGAAGCACTAAGCATTGTAGTACTTAGACCTCTCTTCTACTGCAGAGTATGTTACACATAAATATCATCTATAGAAACTCACATATGTCCATTATCAGACCTTGCTGAAGTTAAGAAAAAGAAATCTTCCTACCTACAATGCAGTTAATTGCTCCTCAATACACTTTTTCATTATATTTACATAACATTCATTAAAATGTCTCCGTCTCATTGGGGATTCTTGCAGAACTTCAAGAATGGCCAGCTGGGTTGCTGTATACCGATGTTTCTTTTGTTTGACTTTCTTTTTCTTAGCAGTTTTTTTGAGGTTTAATTGACTTACAAAAAAACTGCACATACTAAAGTATACAATTGGAAAAGTTTGGGCATGTATGTATACCTGTGAAGCCATCACCACAGTCAAGCTTGTCAACCAATCACTCCCAAAAATTTTTGCATGCTTTTTGTAATCACTGCATCCCAACCTTCCCAATGCTTCTTCCCTGACTCTTAACAGCCACTGATTTGTTTACTGCCACTATAGACTAGTGTGTATTTTCTAGGGCTTTATGTAAATGAAATCGGACAGTATGTATCCTGTTCTGTCTGGCTCCTTTCACTAAGCATAATTGTTTTGAGACTCGTGCATGTTGTGGAATGTATTAGTAGTTCCTTCCTTTTTTGTTGATGAATGGTATTCCATTATATGGATATACCACAGTTTGAGCTATTGGTATTGATGCCCACTTGAGTTATTTGGTTTGTTTGCAGGTTTTAAATATTATAGGTAAGGCTGCTCTGAACATTCACGTGTAAGTCTTTCTGTGGACATGAGCTTTTATTTCTCTTGGGTAATACCTAGGATTTGAATGGGTGAATCTTATGATAGGAGTATGTTTAACTTTTTAATTAAGTGCAAAACTATTTTCCTTTTACGTTCCTATAATATATGAGCATTCCAGCTACTCCACATACTTGTCAATACTTGACATATCCAGGAATTTTGATTTTAGAAATATGTAGTGGTGTCTTATTTTTCTTTTAATCTGAGTTATCCCGATGACTAATTATGTTGAGCATTTTTATGTGCTTATTGACCATCCATATCTCTTCTTTGTTAAAGTGTCTGTTCACATGTTATGCTCATACCATTTTTTGATTGGTCATTTGTTTTCTTGTCTTTGAGTTTTGAGAGTTCTTTATATATTCTTTACATTATGGATATAAGGATTTTATCAGATAACTGATTGGAAAATATTTCTTCTCATCTGGGACTTGTCTTTCCATCCTGTTACAAGGATCTTCCAAAGAACAGAAGTCTTTGATTTTGAAGAAGTTCAATTTATCATTTTTTCTTTTGTAAATCAAGCTTTTAGTGTTCTGTTTAAGAAATCTTTGCCAAATCCAAGATCACAAATATTTTCCCCTATGTTTTCTTCTACCAGTATTATAGTTTTAGTTTTACATTTAGGTTTATGATAAATTTTGTGTTAATTTCTGTTCATGGTGTTTTGTATGGTGAGAAGTTTGTTTCGTTGTTGTTTTGTTTTATTTTGTTTGCACATTGCAGTTGTTCCAGCAATATTTGTTGAAAGGACTGTTTTTCTGCATGGAACTGCCTTTACACATTTGTAGAAAATCAGTTTGTCCACATATGTATGGGTCTATCTTTGGACTCTCTGTTATACTGATGTCTCTATGGCTTATTTTCCTTCTTTATATATAATTGATTTTTGCTTGGATCTTTATTATTTCCTTTCTTCTGCTTACTTTAAATTTAACTTGCTCTTCCCTCTTTGTTTTCTGAGGTTGAATCTGAGGTCATTTACTTGAGAAGTGTTATTTGGTTTCCAAGCATTTTGGGATTTTCCAGAGATGTTTCTATATTGAATTCTAATTTAACAATTTTGTTGTCAGAGAACATACTTTGTATGACTTGAGTTTTTAAAAATTTATTAAGACTTGCTTTATGACACAGAATATGGTCTATCTTGGTAAATATTCTATGTAGACTTGGAAATGATGTGCATTTGCTGTTGTTGGGTGAAGTGTTCTATGAATATCAATTATGTGAAGTCAGTTAATAGTGTTATTCAAGTCTTCCTTATCCTTATAGATTCTCTGTGTACTAGTTCTATAAATTATTGAGAGAGGGATATTGAATTCTCCAACTATTATTGTAGATTGGATTTGTCCTTGCATTTGTATCCATTTTGGTGTCATGTATTTTGGATCTCTGTTATGATGGGCATAAACATTCAGGATTGTCAGGTCCTCTTGATGAATTGATCCCTCTATCATTATGAAGTAAACTTCTCTACTCTGGTTATGTCCTTTGCTCCTCAGTCTTCTTTTTCTGATACTCATATAGCCCACCCCAGCTCTCTTTTACTTAGAGTTATGATGGTATGTCTTTTTCCATCCTTTTTTTTTTTTTTTTCATCCTTTTAATGTAGACCTATTTGTGTCTTTATTTTAAAAATGTGTTTCTTGTAGGTGGCATACAGTTGGTTCTTGGCTTTGTATTCAGTCTGACAATCCTTGACTTAATTGGAGTATTTAGACCATCTACATTTAATGTGATTATTGATATGAATTAATTTAAATAGATCATCTTTGCTATTTTTCTGCCGTTGCTCCTGTTTTCCTCATGTTCTCCCTTCACTTGGATTACCTGAGTACTTTTTATGATTCCTTTTCATCTCTTTTGTAACTTTATTTGCTATAACTCTTTGTTATTTCAGTGATGCGTTTAGGGTTTATAGTATATACCTTTAACTTATCACCATCTACCCTCAAATGATATTACATCACCTCTCACAGAGTAAAAAGAACTTACATTAGTATACTTCCGTTCCTCCATTTCTGGCATTCAAGCTATTATTATTATAATTATCTAATTATCTAATAGTAATATACATGTGTTATAAACTTATATATGTATTATAAACGCAATGCTACATTGTTTTCACTGTTGTTGTTTTCTCTTTTTTTGCTTAAATCATCATTTATTTTTAAAGAGATTTAAATAATAAGGAAAAAATGATATAATTTCTCATGTATTTACCATTTCCAGTGCTATTTATTTCTTTAATGTCCTTGTCTGCTAAATTTTACATCTGTGTTAGTTCTGGAGCAGTCTCCATTAATTGATTTTTCTCCTTGTTATTAGTTGTATTTTCTAGCTTTTTTGCATGCCTGGCCGTTTTTTATTGGGTGTCAAAAATTGCGAATTGGGCTTCCCTGGTGGCGCAGTGGTTTAGAGTCCGCCTGCCGATGCAGGGGACACGGGTTCATGCCCCGGTCCGGGAAGATCCCACATGCCGTGGAGCGGCGGGCCCGTGAGCCATGGCCACTGAGCCTGCGCGTCTGGAGCCTGTGCTCCGCAACGGGAGAGGCCACAACAGTGAGAGGCCCGTGTACCGCAAAAAAAAAAAAAAAAAAAAAATTGTGTATTTTACCTTGTAGGGTTCTGGTTATTTTTATATTCTTAGAAATATTCCTGACTTTTGCTGAGAGGTGCAACTTTTACTTAGAAACAAGTTGACATTTTTTCTTTGCTTTTAATTTTTGTTAGGCTAGACCAGAGCTATTTTTAGTCTAAAGCAAAGTATTCTCCACTATGGAGGCAGGACTCTTTTGAGCACTCTACCCAATGCCCCCGTGAATTATAAAGTTTCGCAGTCATGCTGGTTGGAACAGGTATGATACCCTCTAATCCTTTCAGGTGCCTCCTTCTCTAGCCTTGAGTAGTTTCCACATTCTTCTACAGTCAGTTCTCCATTGAATACTTGAGAGGGATCCTCTAAAGACTTCCCAAGTTCTCTCTGCATTTTTTTCCTCTCTAGCACTCTTCTGTGTGAACTCTTGCTGTCTTGGTCTTCCCAGACCCTTAACCCCATCTCCTTAACTCAGCAAGTCAACCAACTCCACTTGCATTCCTCCTCCACACACTGCACCCTGAAAATTCTTTCAAGGAAATAAACTGGGGCAATTGTAGTACTCAGTGTTTCAAGGGGTCACTGTGCTTCATTGCCTAATAAATATTCAGTGTTTTGAAAACCATTTTCCCAGTTGTTTTCTTTGTTTCAGGTGGGAGAATAAATCTTATCCTTGATACTCCATCTTGGTTCAAAGGAAAATTCTGTCTTTTATTTTATACAATTGACTGTTCATTTTTTGAGGCACTGCCTTGGTATTCTCCTTTCCCAATATATTTATTTCTTATATTTTACAAAACTCAGAAATCACCCATTTTTAAAATCATACAGTATAAACTATTAGAGAGTAGAGTTTATAAATATTATTTAAATGAAGTATATATTATAGAATTGAAAATAGCTCTTTGGTATGCATGCTCAGTATTGTAAGATCACTATTAAGGATCAGTAATTTTCATCATTACCTGCATTTCAACACAAGGAGTTTAAATAGTTCTACTTTGTTCATGTGTAAAACTGTTTACAGAAGTGTACAAAAAGAGTAGGCCGAATGAAAAGCCTACACTTAGTGCTGGTGTAAGGTACAGGAAAAGAAAACTTGTAGGGTATAAGAAGCAGTCAATGCAAAGGGCTTTAGTCACATTAACAGGAAGACATCTCACAGAGATGCAGCGGGGTTTGTGGACTTAAAGCATTCAAAGGACCTGAGTGTGCGTTTCAGCATTACCACCTGCCTGCTATGTGGACTGACATCCATTACATAACTTCCTGAGCCTCAGTTTCTCTATCTCTTAGAGGAAAATAAGCATACTTTCCAAATCAGCTCATGGGACAGTGTGAGCAAAACCAAACAGAGAACTGTTAGTTATAGAACCTTTTAAACTCTAACATTCTTTAAAATGTAAGATATTTTCAAAAGTAATAATTATTTTTGCCATCCGTAGTTAATAATTAATCATATATATAAATTAAGTTGTCTTAAGGAGTAAAAAGAGAAAAAAAGCAATAAAAACAGTTCAAACTATTATGTCTGTAGCTATTTACCACAGCATCAACATTTTTACCTTGATTATTTTGTAACCTCTCAAATCTCAAAAACATGATAAAATAGCTTGTATGGAAAAAATAGAATCTAAGGGTTTAGAAAGACCTTAAAAGTCCTGAAACCATATGTAAATACAGAGTGATGGATAATTTGTAAAGAACAAATTTCATTTATATACACCTTTCCCCTGTTCAGAAACTTCCCATAAATTCTGTTCCATACAGAAGAAACACTCTTTAGAATTGCTTTACATTAGCTAGCACTAAATTCTATTCCTAGCTCCATGACCTTCCATTCTTCAAACAACTCTGCTACATGTGAACCTCAATATTCTTCACAAATCCATGCCCTTTTTTTAATTGAAGTATAGTTGATTTACAATGTTGTGTTAGTTTCTGGTGTACAGCAAAGTGATTCAGATGTATATGTGTGTGTGTGTATATATATATATATATATATATATATATATTCTTTTTCAGATTCTTTTCCATTATAGTTTATTACAAGATGTTGAATATTGTTTCCTGTGCTATACAGTAGGATCTGGTTGTTTATCTATTTTATATATAATAGTTTGTATCTGCTAATCCCAAACTCCTAATTTATCCCTTCCCCCCACTTTACCCTTTGGTAACCATAACTTTGTTTTCTATTTCTGTGAGTCTGTTTCTGTTTTGTAAATAATTTCATTTGTATCAAATTTTAGATTCCACATGTAAGTGATATCATATGATATTTATCTTTCTCTGTCTGGCTTATTTCACGTAGTTTGATAATCTTTAGGTCCATCCATGTTGCTGCAAATAGCATTATTTCATTCTTTTTTATGGCTGAGTAATATTCCATCGTATATGTGCACCTGTCCATTCACCTGTTGAATGCATGCCCTTTTAAGCCCAACTGCCTGATTTGCTGTAGCCTCTATCATAATTACCCCTCATCTTTTTCTCCCTGGCAAACTTCTATTCTTTCATTAAGACCCTACTCAAAATCATCTATTTGACAATCTTCATTCAACTAGACAGTTAATCACTTCTGTGCTCCTGTGGTATTTTTATATAACTTCAATTACAGATTTATTACTTTATGTTGTAATTATTTTTCTGCCTCCCTTATTAGCTCTCTCAAAGTTAAAGACCTTGACTTATCTTTGGGCTTGCTCTCAGTAAATAGTCAAGTGTCTGCAGCCTGAAGACAGTTAATAGTATGAAAGCTATTATTTACTGCAAACTTTCCATGTTTGAGGCATGGTACCAAGAATATTAATCTGTGCAATAACCCTAAAATATAGGTAGCATAATTTTCCCATTTAACAAATGAGGAAACTAAGACTCAGGGAAGTTAAGCAACTAGTCTAAGATTGCAGACCCCCAAAAATGGCAGAAACAAGACTCAAACCTAGAAACTGTGACTCCAGAGAACAGAAATGATGAAAAAATTATTGAAAATTAAGATTTCCTCTATAAACATGGTACTCTTTATGGTCTACATATGAGATTGCTTACCATTTGTACTTAATTAGCATGTAATACAATAACAGTTATGTCCATCATTATATATGTCAGAGTTACTGTATTGTGAGTTTTACTTGAAACAGTGGACTCCATTCCTAGTCTGTTGCTTGCTTAGCTATTCATGCAGTGTGATGATCTGCTTTCAGACTAAAAAAATCAAGGGGAATTTGGTGCCAGTCATATTGTCTCATTATCTTGTATTTTTAAAAAAGAGGTCTGAAACACAGGTAGGGCTGCTGAGGGCAGAAGTAACTATCTATTCTATCTACTCTATGTGACAGGAGATGTAGGTTAACTGTAATACAAATTTAGATGCTTTGAATAATAATTACAGTCTGATTATTAGAATGTTATTGAGATCATGACAAAAAGGAATCCTACCTTGGATAGATGTTAAATTTTCTTTTTTTTTCTTTTTATCTACCTGTTTAAAGAGCTCTCTTAATATCTATGCTTGAGACAAACCAGCTAGGTACACCCACATGGAAACCTTTTTACCTTTAACAATGATCAGGGCCAGCTACATGATTGTAGGGCCCTAGTGAAAATGAAAATATGGGCCCTCCTGCTCAAAAATTATTAAGAATTACAAGATGGTAACAGCAGAGCATTAAACCAAGAGTGGGACCCTTCTAAGCATCGGGCCCTGAGCAACTGCATAGTTCATACACCCATGAAGCTGGTTCTGCCAGTGATCTCTTTACTGCCACCACAACTAGGAGGAACTTTAGATGACTGTGATACAGTGACCTAGCCCCTCCTATGAACTTTAGGCATCATTCCTCATTACTAACCCAAATTATAACATTCTTGGTTGTTGGTTGGCTGAGTACAAAATGCGCATGCATGTTGGTTGGCTTGAGTACAAAATGTGCATGCAAAATGCGCATGCATACACATCAAGTATGTATATGTCTATACATATATTGAATATGTTTATATATGTGCATGTATTCCTGACATAAATATATGTGTGCATACATATATATGATATTTACAGATAAGTCTGTTTCAAGGGCCGAACTTAGTAACAATATTTGCTTAATGCAGAAACCTAGGTTTGATAAGTTATAGTGTCTTCATTCCCAATCCTATTTCCCTGGGTATTTTTTAAAATTAATGCCCAGGTAGAATATTCGATATACGTAGTAAGCATTTCTCTACTGCTATTTGGAACCTGAGTGGTATATATGATTTCTCTTTAACTTTCCTGACCCTAGACCATA
This sequence comes from Monodon monoceros, assembly GCF_005190385.1. NCBI lineage: Eukaryota > Metazoa > Chordata > Mammalia > Artiodactyla > Monodontidae > Monodon > Monodon monoceros. The sequence continues at coordinate 32,472,100 of NW_021703776.1, read as the reverse complement.
AATTCAAATGATTTTAAGTTAGAATTACATCTCCCAGTTGTCCTGAAAAATTTCCAGTTTGCCCCTTTTGTCCCACTCAAGAATGTCCTTCTTTTGATGATACTTTAGATGATCACCTTAATATTAGCCAAATATATCAGAATATAACTTTCATCCTTTTTTTATTTTAAATAAGGTGCTGTAAATATAATAGTTAAAAAGGCCTTTAATCAAAACAGTGTATTTTCAGTTTTTCATAATAGCACCTACTTTTTGCTCATGGGCGTATAGATATTACTCATAAAAACAAAAGCTATTAAAAATGGAATATATTTTTCCAAATTGTTTTAGCTTTCTTTTAAACAAAAATGAAATACATATACATTAAATAAAATTGAGAAAATTGAAACAAGAAGAATACAACACATAGGCCCAATAGTTAAATATAGGCACTCTTAGTATTTTGCTACATTACTATATAGGTGTCTTTTTCTATGGATAGTTTTTTTTTTAACTTAGTTATAACATGATGCAACTTTTTTTCCTGTATTTTTTCCATATAACATTATATCATAAATCTGTTTCCACAGTGTTATTTAATCTTAATAACTATTGTTTTCAAGTTTCCTTCTCTTATAGATTTGGAATAGAAGAGTTTGAAAGAAATACTTATCTCCTTCATCAACTACTGCAATGGAGAGACCCTTTTTAGAGAATAGAGAACATCATACCAGATTCTAGTATACCAGTCTTTCCCATGACTGGCTGAAGCCTTGAGCAAGCTTCTAAAGTTTTCTGAGCTCCAATTTCCTTCTCTGTAATAGATAAGGATAAAATATGAGAATGATAAAAATAAATAGCAGTAATAATAATTGTAATAATATTAACTGTCAGTCCTTGAATATCCAGAAATTTTTAGTGTGCCTGTAGTATGCCAAACGTATCAGTTATTGTGCTAAGCATTTACAAAAAATATATTACCTTAGGAATAGTTAAGACAATCTTGTAGAGTAGCAATAAAGCTAGAAGACTTAGATTAGTATATATAAAGACTTAGAGACAAACTGAATAGTAGAACAATATACAGAAACAGACCCAAAATAATGGTCACCTGATTTAATAACAAAAACTTCTCTGTAGTGCAATAGAGAAAGGATTTTTTTTTCCAAAAAATGCTGCTGGGACAATTGGTTAACTACATAGGGAAATGTCCATTGACTCCTACTTGACACCACACACAAAAGTCAATTCCAGATGAATTATAGATCTAAATATGAAAGGCAAAATGATAAAGACTGTAAAAGATAGAAAAACATTCATGTGACGTTGGAGTAGATAAATATTTCTTAAACAGGACACAATATAAATTATTAGAGAAAAGTTGATAAATTGGACTTCATTAAAATTTTAAATTTTATTCATCAAAAGGCACCATTAAGAGAGCGAAAACAACAGTATAGGGGGGAAAAATAATTGTAATACATAGTATCTGACAAAGTCCTCATACATAGAATATATAAACAACTTCTGAAAATTGACAAGAAAAAGATAGTTCCAATAGAAAAACAAACAAAAACATACAGTTCACAGGAGAGAATATCCAAATTGCTACTAACGATATGAAAAGTTTTTCAATTTTATCAGTCACCAGGAAAGTGCAAATAAAAGCCACAATATGATAGTATTCACCTGCCAGACAAAGAAAATACCAAGTGTTGGTGAGAATATAGAGTAAATGTAACTCTCTTTCACTGTTGGAAAACATTTATAAACTGGGACAACCGCTTTGAAAAGCTGTTTGGCAGAATCTAAAATAGCTGAGCATATGACTCAATAATTCCCCTCCTAGGTATACATCTACTAGAATTTGGGATATATGTTCACCAAGTAAATATGTGTAGGAATCTATTCATAATAGGAAAACCCTGCAACTACCCAAATGTCAATGACCAGTAGAATGGAAAATAAATTGTGGTATCTTCACACAATGCAATACTATTCAGCAATAAGAATGATCTCCAATGATATAAAACAAAATGGATGAATCTCAAAAACATAATGTTAAACAAAAATGCCTGGACATAGAAGGGTATGTACTGTATAATTCCATTTATATAAAAGAAAAAAAACTAAACAAAATAAATCTAAGCTGTTAGAAGTTAGGAGGGTGGTTACCGTTGGTGTAGGTGAGTGGTAACAGTGATTAGAAGAGAGCTTGAAGAGGGTTTCAGGGTGCTGGTAATGATCTGTTTTGTAATCTGGGTACTATGCATCTGGATGTAATTGGTTTGTGAAAGTGCATTATCTGTACACTTATGTGTACTTTTCCATATGTATTGATATATAATATTTGTTAAAAAGTCAAAAACATATTATCTTGAATCTGTACCCCATTTTAGAGACGAAAAAATAAGAAATAAGAAGTTTAAGTTACTTAAACTTAGTTATTTTTAGTTACTAATAGCCAGGCAGTTGTTAGGTGGCTCAGATTAAATGGTCTTTAGTTTCCTTTCTAGTTCTAAGATACTATGGTTTTATAAATCCACCAATTTGGAATCTAACTTTCTGCCTTTTTATTTTAATTTCTATTGGCCTCCCTAATCAAAGTTTTCAAACTTCTATATCCAGAGGTAAGATTCTTTGATACTCAAATAATACCATAAGAAGTTTTCCTGAATATTCAGAGTTTGTTATTTCTGCTAATTTATATTTATTTTCTATGCTTATTGTTTTATAGGCAAGGAAAGGTCGGACTACAATTGTGGTAGCTCACCGGCTTTCCACTATTCGAAGTGTAGATATGATTGTGACTATAAAAGATGGGATGGTGGTGGAAAAAGGAACACATGCTGAACTAATGGCAAAACAGGGTCTATATTATTCACTTGCAATGTCACAGGTAATGTTTACATGACATAATGTATGTTTGCAGATTTTTTTTGACTTTTCAGAAATCACGCCATGCTAGAAAATAGAAGTCTTGAATTATAATCTTAGGTTTCACAAGGCAACCAAGGTTTATTTATAGTTCCTTAGTGAAGAAATTCAGTGAGTCTAATATCCTCAGCATTGTGCTAGACAATGATGAAAGTTAAAGAACTAATTGTTACATAGTACCTAATATTTGCCAGGCACACTACAAATAGGCTTCAAATCTTGTATGTGGCAGATCCAGAGGAATCTAACTCTATATTCCGTGATCTTTTTGTTAAAACACAAAGAAATATAACACACAATCCCTACTTAAAGACTTAAAACTTAGCTACAGAGGCAAAATGCAGAATCATGCATACAGATGTTACAAGTTGTAGAAATAAGAAGCAAGATTGATGGGGATATAGGGAACTAGATTAGCCATGGAAGTATTCATGAAGAAATCTTGAAGGCAAGAAGGTAGGAGGGGGATTTCCCTGGTGGCGCAGTGGTTAAGAATCCGCCTGCCAATGCAGGGGACACGGGTTCAATCCCTGGTCTGGGAAGATCCCACATGCTGTGGAGCAACTAAGCCCGTGCGCCACAACTACTGAGCCTGCATGCTGCAATTACTGAGGCCTGTGCACCTAGAGCCCATGCTCCACAACAAGAGAAGCCACCACAATGAGAAGCCCATGCACCGTAACAAAGAGTAGCCCCCACTCGCCACAACTAGAGAAAGCCTGTGCGCAGCAAGGAAGACCCAATGCTGCCAAAAATATATAAATAAAATTTTAAAAATTATAAAGGTAAGAGGTGGAAAAGGAGGAGAAATCTAGGTAATGTGGAAGTAATAAGGAACTTGGTTTGTAACTAAACAGAAAGGAGACCAGCCTGCCACGAGTAATGAGTATTGGGGGAATAATGGAAAATTTGGATAATGAAGGTCAGATTATGAAAAGGCTGAGACTTCCTGTGTCGGAAGCACCTACCCCAGTGCTTGGCACACTCAAAATCTATCTGCTGAATGAAAGGATGCACACATATATCCATACCGTGTATACACCAAATTCTCACAGGGAGACCAGAAAGCTCATATTAGGCAATGAAGAGGAGGCACGATAATCCTGGAGGCACACTGACAAACTCCTGTTTTTGAGGATCCACATGTTTGCATGCATATGACCTAGCCTACTGAATTTCACATGGTTCTTTCATTAGGGTGCATTAACATAAGTGATAGTGATTAGGCTCTAGCTCTCTTCTTCATTCTGCCTTCATCTCTTGGTCTGGAAGGCAGCCTTCTTTCCAAGGGGTCTTCTGCAGACAACTAATATCAACCTTTTTTGGTTTATTTTACTTCTTCAACTTTCTGATTATATTTTTGATATCAATATTATTATTTCACAAATTAGGAAATTTAGAAAGTTATGAGTCTCCATCTCATCAAACTTAGAATTTCAAACCCCAGCTTTCTCCACAATTCTAGAATGAAGGATTTTTAAACACATCCTCTAAAGCAATGATAATAAAAAAAATTAAAAGTTTGAAAATGTAATCTTATATTGATTTAAAAACTGCTTGATTCCGATTTTATTTTATATTAGGCTATATTTTTCTTTAAAAATAAAATGTACATGTTATTTGCCAGTTGAATTTTCATGATTTTCATTCCACGGTAGAATTAATAATTTATGAAGTTATTAAGTTCAGTATCTTCAAACTAATAGTTGTAACAATAAAAGGAAATAACTGTGGTCAAATTAACACTACTTTGAGATTTTAAAAAACTACTACACTCAGATCTTTCTTTGAAGCAACACTTCTTTATTTTTCATTATAACTAAACCAAAACTCCATTTTTAGGTGTTAGGTGAAAGAGTTCCACAACATAAGGAAAACAAAAATGGAGTGTTTGTGGTATATGTGTATAAAAATTTAAAATACCGTATTCAAAATGGATTAGTACTCTCTGATTACCTAAAATAATGTTCATTCTGATATAATAATACAATTTTAAATATTAATACTCAATGAACAGCTCTAATATTCTGGGAAATATATAGTAAACATAACATACGTGATATCTACATAAACAGTACCACATTTCTGAAACTCTGGATGCATTTATTTGCCACTATTGCCTATAGTGTCCAAATGAATCAATTTATGACAATTCATGATTTTCATAAGTATTACAAAGTTAATGCTGCTAAGAAAATCAATCCCAAAAAGCAGCATAGGAAAATGGTTACAGTCACAAGCTCTGGAGACACAGCAAGTTGAAATCCTTACTCTGCCACTTAATAGTTTTAGGACTGTGGGTAAGTTGTTTAAATTCTCTGTGCCTCAGTTTTCTAAACTGTAAAGTGAGGAAAGTAATAGCATATTAATTAATTACATTGAGTATTAAATGAGTTCAATTATGTAAAGTACCTAGAATTATTGTTAGCATAATAAATTTTATTATATTACCATTCTTAGCATTAGCGTTTCTTATCCAATCAAACTTTTAAGGCAAGTTCAAACCATAGTTATTGCTGTAATCAGGTACAGATTCAATGCTGTAATTATTTATCTAGGATGTACATAATTATTTACAGATATAGTGAGTCTGTGAGCTTCCTTTAGTGAGTTTTCACACAAAAATGAAATAAAAACAGGTAGAGATACATACATACCAAAACTTCTTGTCATTCTTATTTTGTCTAGCAGCCTTCTCAGGAAAAGGAATTGTCTTTGATCTGTTAAAGCACCTCTTTAGAAAATTTTATTATGAGAAGTAAAAATTGTATTTTAAACTTGCCACAAAGTAAATAGCTCCTGAAAAAATGCCAAATAAAAAATTTCTTTCTCGGTAGAGAAATTTACTGAAAAAAAAGAAAGTGATAGCATAAAGGAATGTCTGATTAAAGATATTAGGATAGCTGGTTAAAGTTCATGGTAGTTTGAAATGCCTGATTAACAGTTGTTACTCTTGTTAAAGAATCACAGTGTCCCTGGGAAGCCTTCCGTGTACATACTCTCCCTTGCACCTAAAACTATCTAAGTCTTTCCATCTCTACTCCCCACCACGGTCAGGGCCACCATCACCCTAACTGGCCTCTTCATTTCTGTCTTCTCCCCTCCTCCCATCTCTTCACAAGGAAGTCACAAATTTACTTGCACCACATTCAGATGAACAGAGAATATGTAACTCCTTTATTTCACTGAAACTGGTCTTATTTCTTGGAGTAGCAAGAAAAACAAAAACAAGACTTAGAGCAATCTGGTTTAGAACTTTATCCTATTCTATGATTTAAGCAGCTTTAAGGTTAACTTGATGGCTTCGGAATTTCTCATTCTTTTGGAGATGGCCCCGCCAATTTTGCTTTTTGGTCAGATTGGAATGGGCAGCAGTGGCAAGCCTGGAAAATGTTATTGTCTCCTGAGATCTATCTCAGGCCCAGGACCAACCTCACATTTAACTGCCTTGCTATATATGTTATCAATTTGTAAGCTCCAGAGAAGGCTGGGAAGAAGGGATCAGAGAGAGGGTATATTTGAGTCATCTCCCTCACAAACTCCTTTTACTAAGATCTGTCCTTGCTAGTGGAATAATTGTTTTGAATTAAGACATTGTTTTCTCTAGTTAATTGTACAGGTCTTTGGGGGAAAAGGCACAATAAAAGCTATTGTTACTCAGTAACATTTTAGTATGAGTTGGACTTACTGTCTCTGTATCGAGTCTGAAAACTTTAGCAAGAACTGCTCAGGAATACACCACTTTCAATAACAGAGGCAGTACAGTTTTAGAGGGATGCTTAATAAAGTTGCTTTGAATTTTTAAGGCATTCTTCTAGTGGTAACATGTATATTCTTCATCTAGGATATTAAAAAACTGATGAACAGATGAACTCAATGGCATATTCTACTGAAAAAGATATCAGCTCAATTCCTCTGTGCTCTATGAATAGCATCAAGTCAGACTTTACTGACAAGTCTGAGGAATCCATCCAAAATAAAGAGGTAATGGTTCAACTATCAACAAGTTACCAACATGTTGGTAACTTGTTACCAACTATCATGTTACCAACTATCTAACTAACTAACTAACCTCAGACACCATGAAATCTCTCATCCAGCCCCTGAATATTAGCTTCTGTCTTCCTAACCACCAGTTTCCACATCATCCCACTCCTCTCTTTGGTCCACTATTTCCTCCCAAACTGGAATTCCCTTCTTCTCCTTGGGTCTGACAGATACTTGAGGTTGACCGCCCATTAACTATTCCCACCATCTTCCTACCCACTCTTCTCGGTCTCATCTGCCAATTATCAGCCTGAAGCCCTGGGATTATCTGCCCCAAACCTCCTCCTCTGCCCTTCTCCGGCATTGCAGTCTACTGCTTTTAATTCTAGATTCAGTACTTTCCATTTAGGTACGTGGTAATACATAGCATTCACACTTATATATATATTTTTTTTTTTTTTTTTTTTTTTTTTTGCAGTACGCAGGCCTCTCACTGTTGTGGCCTCTCCCGTTGCGGAGCACAGGCTCTGGATGTGCAGGCTTAGCGGCCATGGCTCACAGGCCCAGCTGCTCTGCAGCATGTGGGATCTTCCCGGACTGGGGCTCGAACCCGTGTCCCCCGCATCGGCAGGCGGACTCTCAACCACTGTGCCACCAGGGAAGCCCCTATATTTTTTCTTATCTATTAATTTTCTTTAAAATATGCACTACCAAACGTAAGGTAGATAGCTAGTGGGAAGCAGCCGCATAGCACAGGGAGATCAGCTTGGTGCTTTGTGACCGCCTGGAGGGGTGGGATAGGGAGGGTGGAAGGGAGGGAGACGCAAGAGGGAAGAGATATGGGAACATATGTATATGTATAACTGATTCACTTTGTTATAAAGCAGAAACTAACACACCATTGTAAAGCAATTATACTCTAGTAAAGATGTAAAAAAAAAAAAATACTATGTATAAAAAATAAATAAATAGGGCTTCCCTGGTGGCTCAGTGGTTGAGAGTCCGCCTGCCCATGCAGGGGACACGGGTTCGTGCCCCGGTCCGGGAAGATCCCACATGCCGCGGAGCTGCTGGGTCTGTGAGCCATGGCTGCTGAGCCTGCGCATCCGGAGCCTGTGCTCTGCAACGGGAGAGGCCACAACAGCGAGAGGCCCGCATACCCACCCCCCCAAAAAAATAAATAAATAAAATGCATTTGAAAGCCCAATAATAATAATAATCATTTACATAAACAAGCAAAGAAAAATATTAAGTAAATAATAGCATAGATAATTTGCCATATGGCAAAAGGCCTGAGTATAAGAATACAGTAAAAGGGTTTGTACCATATTGTAAAAGCACTGTATGAAAACATCTATTAATAGCTGTTGGACCTGCCACCGTAATTGCTGCAAACAATATGAAAATCTACCTCAAAGTCAGCAAATTCACTAGGTCTATAAAGTGGATTTTCAAAACCTAAGAAAGGTGAAATTCATAAAATTAAAAAGCAATTTCCAGACTTTAGAGAAAATGGTAGGGTAAATTTACACTCTGATACAACTGCTCTGCTCCATACACACAGGAATGATACATAAAACATAAAAAGAGAAAAGCCAATTAGACATACCCAGGCTCCAAAACAAGATCTCTACCAACCAGAAATAGAGCAAAAGTACAAAGTGGTGAGCTGTGCTACAGTCATGGACTTACTCTTAACAGGAGGCTGCAAACTTGGTTACCAGTGCCTGGAGCTATAGCGAGTACAAAGCTGAGAGCCTGGAAGGGTGGTATTAACAACCAAGAACTGAAACAAGCCAAGCACCAGCTCCATGGCCATATTTGTAGAGGGTTCTTTCAGCCTGTGGTATTGCAGTGAAAAGTGAACAAGGAAATGAAGGGACTATAAAAATGAATAACGAGGGCTTCCCTGGTGGCGCAGCGGTTGAGAGTCCGCCTGCCGATGCAGGGGATGCGGGTTCGTGCCCCAGTCCGGGAAGATCCCACATGCTGCGGAGCAGTTAGGCCCGTGAGCCATGGCCGCTGAGCCTGCGCGTCCGGAGCCTGTGCTCCGCAACAGGAGAGGCCACAACAGTGAGAGGCCCGCGTACCGCAAAAAAAAAAAAAAAAAATTAAAAAGTGAATAACGAAATGAAGAATGTGAAACAGGATTTTAGAATAGTTAATGGGAGGTTATATTAGTCTGGGATGAGTCAGGAGACAGAAACCACACAATGATTTGAACAGAGAAAGTTTAGTGTAATGAATCATTAGGGAATTGGAGTAATAGGAATTGGCTAGTGGAAATTAAGAGGACTCTAAAGAATGCAGAGGTCATAATAAAAAGTACCAACTACCACCCCTGGGGTGAAAAGAGACCCAAGGAAGAGCACTCATTATTGCCCGAAACTGAAGCGGAGATAAAGGCCTTACTGCAAAGTGCACAGCTTTGGCTCACTGGATAGCAGAGAAGATGCCCAGGTACCTCACTGGTGGAGCTTGCTTGAAATCTATCCTCCAAGGTGCCAAGGGAGACCTTCCACAGGGAGGTTCTGAGCTTCAGAACCCACTAGGTGCCAGGAGAAGCTACGGGGCACTGCTGAAACCAGGGGCTGGAGAAATTGTCTTCTGCAGGAGTCAAGGCAGTTCTGTGTATAAGAGGTGCAGACATCAGCGACCTGGCTGAAACATAAGCCTGTGCTGTCTGGGCCCCATGGTTACACTTCTAATGGGTCAGCCAAGAGCTGGAGAAAGCGCTTGATGGCCAAACACAGAAGAAAATTGCACTCTACAGGCACCCAACTCGGAAAAAACTGTGCAGGCAAAACAGCGGAGAGAAAAGTTCATCTTGCAGGAGCTTTCCCAGTAAGCTACCGGTAAGAGCAGGAAGAATAATCCCCTCCTACAATGTCTTTCCAGCAGCCTCTACTGATGGAGCTTGACATCTTACCAACTGGTAAAAGAGAAAAGTTTATCAGACAAAAGGGTGAATTTGGACCTGAGAAGCAAAAAATCAGTAACCAGGACAGAGCTGGTATTATTTTGAACAGGGGAATCAGCAAACATAAGGGCCTGGAATTGGGAGCCACAGTGACTAAGGAGGAGAGAAGTGAGCAGAGAAGTGTATGAGATACTCAGGGACCAGATCATGTAGCACCCTGTAGGACATAAAAACAATTTTGGATTCTGTTCTTACTCTAACAGAAAGTCATTGGGGGTTTTTAACCAGTGGTTCATGACTCACAGGAATTAACCTGAATGGGCAAAAAAAAAAAAACCACAACTATACTTGATAGAAATTTAATTTACTTTAATTATGAATATAAACAACAGACTACATTAGTATTACCAAGGCCTGTGATGTCACCAATGAAAATCACAGAAATATTTATATCACATTATAGTTATTACAGATATCTTAGAATATCTTTTTTTTTTTTTTTTTTGGCCATGCCATGCAGTATGCGGGATCTAAGTTCCCCAACCAGGGATCTAACCCATCCTCCCTGAAGTGGAACCACAGAGCCCTAATCCACCAGGGAATTCCCCAGAATATCTTTATATTCATCACTATTAGATCTTGTTATTTAATGTGCCAATAATGAAGCACATAACTATATCAGAGCTTTGAATTTTTTGTTAAACATTTTAAATATTATATCTCAATATAATTGGCTTTCTTTGAGACGTGTTATTTGGTACATTGTTATAAATTCTCCTAGGAAGGATTCCATAGACTTCATCAGTTTTCTGAAGGGGTCCATGACACAAACAGGTTAAGATCTCTAATGACCCACATGGGAAAGGAATCTAAATAAGAGTAGATATATGTATATGTAGAACTGATTCACTTTGCTATACACCTGAAACTAACACAACATTGTAAATCAACTATACTCAAATTAAAAAAAATTTTTTAATCTACTTAAAAAAACAAAACTGTTGCATGCAAGGGTCTTATTCAGAAGAGTGCATGAACTGAGTTGCTTGATGTGGCTGCTGTGTGGAGAATGGTACTTGGGAGCCAAAGTGGGATCATGGAGAGCAGAGCAGAGAAGAGATGATAGTGGTGAAAACAAATGGACTGATATGCCTGACTAAAGCAGTCTAAGGAGAAATAAAGAATAGATGGAGGAGCAACTAGGACAGGAGATTGAGACCCAGGATACTGCAAAATTTAAATTCAGGTAGAAAAGCAGTAGCCAGAACAGGACACCTAAAGAATGGCTGGAAAATAAAAAGAAAGCTAAGATTGTGTGGCATCATAGAAGCCAACTAAGAAAAGTACTACAAAAAGAGGAATAGATCATTTACGTCAATTGCTGTGGAAACCAGATGAAATTAGAGATTTCTACTTCCAGCCAAGATAGGTTAACAGGGACGAGATTTACCTTCCCGCTTGACACACCTAATAAACTAGAAAAAAGTATGTGAAACAGTTTTCTAACATTGGACATCAGGCATAACAAGACAGTGATCCCTGAGGAAAGGGAAACAAATGAAATGAATCTTATCATTGACCCAGGTTACTGTCAAGTTATAAGCCTAAGAGCTGGAATGGGAACCTAGGCAGAGCACAAGAGGCCAAAGTAGGCAGTCTTCAGAGCAAAGAAGTAGAGGGAAGAGAGCTGCTCAGAGAGAGAGAGTTCCACAAATATGCAGAGGTTCTCCCTTGACTCTTCATCTGAGTACTAATTAGTGCATTTACTGAGAAAACTGACAAAGGCAAAGGAAAGTATAAGAAGGAACAATTCTTGGAGCTCACAAAGGGCCAGGAATAGTTCTTATTAAACCAACCAAAGTGAGGAATCTCTAAATTCATGGGGAATTTAGTTGAATCTTAAGAAAAGTATTAACTCAGTGTAGGAAAATTATTCCCAGACTAAAACTCAGCTCTGAGCCCAGCAAACAAGGCCCAACAGCAAATTTCAAAAGTATCAAACTGTTTCCAAGTAATTTAAATGTGTTCCAGAACAAGATTCAATAATATGTATAAGAATTCAAAAATAACCAATGAGTAAAATTTACAATGTCTGGCATCTAATCAAAAATCTCCAGGCAAGAAAAACAGCAGGAAAATAGTACCCAAAATGAAGAAAAAAAATCAATCAATAGAAATAGACCCAGAAATGACACACTTGATAGAAATAGTAGGAACATTAAACAATTATTATAACTATATTTTATATGTTCCCAAAGGAGAGAGGGAACCAAAAATAATTTGAACAAATAATGAAAAAAAATTTCCAAATTTGATGAAAACTGAAAACCCACAGATCTAAGAAGCTCAATAGATTCCAAGCGCAAGAAACACAAGGAACACTACGCCAAGGCACACCATAGTCAAATTGCTTAAAAACAGTGATAAGAAAAATTATAAAGCATCCAGAGAAAATCATCACAATCTGTATAAAGGAAAAAACAAGAAATATCACAGAGTTCTCATTAGAAACAATGCAAACCATAAGACAATAGAGCAATATCTTTAAAGTAATGAAAGGAAAAAAACTCAAATTAGAATACTACCTGCAGAAAAATACCTTTCAAAAATGAAGGCAACATACAGAATTTTTAGGTAAAAGAAGGCTAAAACAATTCATCACCTGTAGATGTAGTGCAGACTACAAGAAATGTTAAAGGAAGTCCTTTAGGCAAAAGAAAATGGTACCAGGTGGAAATCTGAATCTATACAAAGGAATGAAGAGTATCAAAATGTTCTATCTAGGGGCTTCCCTGGTGGCGCAGTGGTTGAGAGTCCGCCTGCCGATGCGGGAGACACGGGTTCGTGCCCCGGTCTGGGAGGATACCACATGCCGCAGAGCGGCTGGGCCTGTGTGCCGTGGCCGCTGAGCCTGCGCATCCGGAGCCTGTGCTCCGCAGCGGGAGAGGCCGCAGCGGTGAGAGGCCCGCGTACCGCAAAAAAAAAAAAAATGTTCTACCTATACAAAGGAATGAAGAGTCTCAATAATGTTTTTTAAATAATCTACTTTAAAGAAAAAAAGCATTATAGTGTGGGGTAAAGGTAAAAATGTATAAAAACAATAGCCAAAAGACTGGAAATGGAAGTATTCTATTCAAGGTTCTTAAATGGTATATACTATTATATTACTTGAAGGTAGACTGTGATGTTAGTGGCAGTCAAAGTATATTCTAGAGCAAAAAAGTTACCTGGGATAAAGAAGGTTATTTGAAAATTATAAAAGGATCCACCTATCAAGAACTGAAAAAAGAAACAGACAAATTCACAATTATATTCACAGATTTTAATACCCTCTCTTAAATATTGATAGAATAGGTAGATAAAAATTCAACTGGGATATAGATGACTTTAATAGCACTGTCAACTAACTTGACAACAACCAAGCTGACAACCAACTAACAGACATTTATGCAAGAATCCACCTATCAACAGAAAAATACATTCTTTTCAAATGTACCTGAAACATTTACCAAGATAGATCATAACACAAGTCTCAACAAACTTTAAAAATTTCAAATAATGCAAAGTATATTACCTGACCAAAATAGAATTAAATCAGAAATCAAGAATAAAAGTGGCCTGGGAAATCTTGAAATATTTGGAAGCTAAATAACTCACTTCTAAATAATACACGATCAAAGAAGATATCAAAAGAGAAATTCAAAAGTATTTTGAACTGAATGAAAATAAAAACCAAACATAATCAAAACATGTGGTATGAAGATTAAAGTGGTACTGAGGAAGAAATTTATACTACTAATCACCTATATTATATTAAAAAGAAAGATCTCAAATGAATAAACTTCCCCTTTAAGAAACTAGAAAGGGGCTTCCCTGGTGGCGCAGTGGTTGAGAGTCCGCCTGCCGATGCAGGGGACACGGGTTCGTGTCCCGGTCTGGGAAGATCCCACATGCCGCGGAGTGGCTGGGCCCGTGAGCCATGGCCGCTGAGCCTGCACGTCCGGAGCCTGTGCTCCACAACGGGAGAGGCCACAACAGCGAGAGGCCCGCATACCGCAAGAAAAAAAAAAAAAAGAAACTAAAAGGAAGAAAATAATTATAAAGAAGAAACATCAATGAAATCCAAACCTGCTTCTTTGAGAACATCAATAAACTGAAAAGCTCTGGACTGACTGAGCAAATGAAAAGAGAGAAGACACAAATTACCAATATTAAGAATGAGAGTGGTGATATCACTACAGATTCTACAGCTATTAAAAGAATAATAAAGTAATCTTATGGAAACTAATCCTACAACTCCAATGAAATGGACAAATTCTTTGAAGGACACAAACTACCAAAGCCTACTCAAGAATAAAATAATAGCTTGAATAATCTTATATCAATTAAAAAGAAATTGAATTTGAAGTTAAAACCTTTTTCATAAAGAAAACTGAAGGCCCAGGTGGTTTTACTTGTGAATTCTATGAAGTAGAAAATTGAAGAGGAAGAAGATTCCATTCTGAGCACAACATTACTCTGATATCAAAATTAGAGCTATTACAAGAAAAGAAAATTATAGACAAATATCCTTTATGAAAACAGATGGAAAAATTGTTAACAAAATTTTAGCAAATCTAACCAACAATATATGAAAAGAATAATACATCATCACCAAGTAGGGTTTATCCAAGGAGTGCAAGCTTGGTTTAAAGTTCAGAAATTAATGTAATTTCCCTTACTAAAAATATAAAAGAAAAAACTATCTAATCATCTCAATCAAAGCAAAAAGCTCATTTGGCAAAATGCACCATCCATTCCTGATAACTCTCAGGAAACTAGGAATTTAAAGAAATTCCCTCAACCTGATAGAGGGAATCAACCAAAAATCTACAGCTGACAATATACTAAATGGTGAAAGATCAGGAATGAGGCAAGTATGTACACTTTCACCACTTCTCCTCAACTGAAAGTTCCAGCCTGTGCAATAGGGCCAGAAAATAAAAGGCATCCAGATAGAAAAGAAAGATATAAAACTGTCTTTATTCACAAACAACATAATTACAACATGATTATCATTCTATGGAATCCACAAGAAAAGGTACTATGGTGTCACACCAAAAAAAGGTACTACAACTGACAACTGAGTTTGGCTGACAACTGATCAGAATATGTGATCAATATATAAAAATCAACTCTAATTCTATAATCTAAAAACAAAAAGTAGGAAAATGAAATTCAAAACAGTGTCATGTACAGTAGTATCAAAAATATTAAATACTTGGAGATAAATTTGATAAAGATTATAAGACCCCCACACTGAAATATATAAAATATTACTAAGAAAAATGGAAGCAGACCTAAATAGAGGGAAATACCACGTATGTGAATTAAAAAATTCAATATTATTAAGATGTCAGTTCTCCCCAGATTGGTCTATAGGTTCAAGGCAATCCCAGTAAACATCTTAGCAGGCTTTTTTGTAGAATTTGACAATCTGATTCTAGATGGAAATTCGAAAGGATAAAATGGGTAAAACAACTTTTAAAAAGAACAAAGTTGTAGGATTTATAATTCCTAATTCCAATTTTTAATACAAAGCTATAGTAATCAAAATAATGTGCTATTGGAACAAAAATAGACAAATAGATCAATAGAGCAGAATAGAGTGTCAAGAAATAGACCCACACACATATGGTCAACTGTTTAGACGAAAGTGGCAAAGGCAGTTCAATAGAGAATGTATAGTCTTTTTAAGAAATGATGCTGAAAGAATTACATATCTATTCAAAAGACTCATCCTCAATCCATACCTCAAAGCACAGATGAAAATTAACTATAAATGGAATACAGACCTTACTGAAAAACCTAAAGTTAGAAACTTTTCATAAGAAAATACAGTAGAAAATCTTTATTACTTTGAATTAAGCAAAGATTTCCTAGCTATAAACACCAAAAACACAATTCATAAAAGAAAAAAATTGATAAATTAGACTTCACCAAAATCCATAAAATTGCTATTTGTAAAACTTCCTTTTTTTGGCTGCACCACATGGATCTTAGTTCCCTGACCAGGGATCGAACCTGGACTCCAGCTGTGAAAGCACTGAGTCCTAACCACTGGACCGCCAGGGAATTCCCTGTAAAACTTTTTAAGAAATGAAAACATAGGCCATAAACTGGAAGAAAATATTTGTGTCACATATGTGATAAAGGACTGTGTCCAGAATATACAAAGAACTCCCAAAGCACAGTAATAAAAATACCAATAACCCAATTGAAAAATGGGCAGAAGATTTTAATAGACATTTTGCCAAAGAAGATATGCATATGGGAAATGAGCACACAAAAAGATGCCTAAAATCATTAGGCATTAGAGAAATGCAAATTAAATCATAACCGAGATGTCATGATACACCTGTTAGAATGATTATATCTAAAAAGACTGTACCAAGTATTGGTGATGATGTGGAGCATCTAGAACTCCACATTTTGTTGGTGGGAATAAAAAATTAGTAATCCCACTTCAGAAAATCATTTAGCAGTTTCTTAAAAAGTTAAACATATACCTACTATGATCCAGCCACTCCTTTTCTAGGTTTTTACCCAAGAGAAATCAAAGCATATGTTCACACAAAGTCTTGTATGTGGGTATTTATAGTAGCTTTATTTGTAATAGCCCCAAACTTGGAATGACCCAAACTTATGTCAACAGATAAATTTTGGTATATCCATACAATGGAATACTACTCAGCAATGAAAATGAATGAAATATTAATTCATGCAACAGAATGAATAAATCTCAAAGTAATTATGTTGAGCAAAAGAATCCAGACGAAAAGAGCACATACTATGTGATTCCATTTATTAAAAGAAAACTCTAGAAATTGCAAAACAATCTATAGTGACAGAAAACACATGAGTGGTTTTAGTGGAAGAGCACTGGCAGCTGAGAGGTATGGAAGAAACGGAATACAAAAGCAGGAGAAAACTTACAGGGGTAATGGATATGTTCACTATGTTGACTGTGGTGAAGGTTTCATGGGTGTGTAGTTATGTCTAAACTTTTCAAATTGTACATTTTAAATATGTGCAGCTTATTGCATGAAAATTATAACACAATAAAGCTCTAAAATATATCAGATTAAATCTTTAAGAGATTTGTTTAGCTTTTTTAAATGTTTTCATATCTCTTTACAAAATGCCTCTAATTTCATATATTTTTATATCAAATTCTGTTAAAACATGCTATAACCTGTAACACAGGTAGCACAGAGTCCGTCATGATTTTACTAAAAATTTTCATTTTGTTTTGATCCTATTTCATTTTATTCTTTTCTAGCTTATAACTTTATTTAAATAATACCCATTTTTTTCCATCTGTTTTATATTTTTAGAGGCAAAAGGGTAGATTATTCTGTAGGAGCAAGACAGCCCTCCTACATTTACTGGCTCTGTAATTTACTGGTGTTGTTCCTAGGACATGCTAAGCCTTAGTTTCCTTACAAAATGAGGTAATTTTATAAAGAATTTGACAAAAAAGAAAATCTGTGTTTAGTGCTCCACAGAGAGTTGGAATGGAACTTTTAAAATTTCTGTATATTCTGTTGGACAGTGACCTAACTGAAAAATAAGGCTCTTTATGATGTTAATCTTCAGAAAACTTCAGAAAGAAAGATAATAGGTAATCAAATTATTAAGTAACCCCAGGTTTAGCCAATCCTGAAAATAGACTTTAAAGGCTTTAGAATTTTAAAAGTTCTTTTGTTCAAACAATGGAGTTTCTATTATAGTTGCCAGACTAAAATTAAAGCAAGAATTATAAACTATTTTATAATCTTTCCTGACGTCTTTCTCTGGTTATTAGGTTCATAAACGCCATTACTTCAAGAGTGAATGCCGTGAGGAAGTTTTAACATATGAAATGCCTAGTAGTTCGCTGTCTACTTTCCTATTCAAAATAATTACTCACTACAAAATTACTCATAAGATTTTTTAAGTTTCTGAAATAAATCCTCTACATATTCCAGACAAGAGTAAGGGGAATTCACCATTGTGTTATTTATCCTCTGATTATTGTGACCACTACCTCCCCATAGCACCCTCCATGGATCCCAGGAAAGACTGGCAGATACCAGAGCTACTTGCAGTGTTCTTTCTCTGTATAAGATCTGGGATTTTGCATAATATTATCCTTCCTTTTATAATAACATCGGCAACAGCTAACATTTATTGGGTACTTACTGTTTGCAAATACTGAGTTAAGCTTAATTCTAAAAACAATCCTCAGACTTCCCTGGTGGCTCAGTGGTTAAGAAACCACCTGCCAATGCAGGGGACACGGGTTCAAACCCTGGTCAGGGAAGATCCCACATGCTGTGGAGCAACTAAGCCCATGCACCACAACTACTGAGCCTGTGCTCTAGAGCCCACAATCCACAATCACTGAAGCCCACGCACCTAGAGCCGTTGCTCCGCAATGAGAGAAGCCACAGCAATGAGAAGCCCACGCACCGCAATGAAGAGTAGCCCCCACTCACCACAACTAGAGAAAGCCCATGCGCAGCAACGAAGACCCAATGCAGCCAAAACTAAATAAATAAATTTAATAAAATAAAATAAAAAAATAAAAACAATCCTCTACTCAGCCATAAAAAGGAATTAAATAATGCCATTTCTAGCAACATGGATGTACCTAGAGATTATTTTACTAAGTGAAGTAAATCAGAGAAAGACAAATATCATATGATATCACTTATATGTGGAATCTAAAAGAATGATACAAATGAACTTATTTACAAAATAGAAACAGACTCACAAACTTACAGTTACCAAAGGGGAAAGGTGGGCGGTGAGGGATAAATTAGGAGTTTGGGATCATATACTCATATACTCACTGCTATACATAAAATAGATAATCAACAAGGACCTACGGTATAGCACAGGGAACTCTACTCAATATTCTGTAATAACCTATATGGGAAAAGAATCTGAAAAAGAATGGTTATATGCATAACTGAATCACTTTGCTGTACACCTGAAACTAACACAACATTGTAAATCAACTATCCTCCAATATAAAATAAAACTTTTATTTTAAATCCTGTAAGATAGGAACTGATACCTTCCTCAGAAAGATGAGGAAACTGAGGCTTGGTGATTGTAAATAATATGTTCAGATATTGCAACACTTAACTTATAAATAGGAACCCCAAAACAAGCTTTTAACCAAGATATTAGAAAAATATTTCCATAAATAAGTCACAAAGCTAGAAAATTTTCAAGCTTAAAATGCTAGAAAAACTTTTATCTTTGTCTCTGCTTAGTTCCTATCTAGATTTTGTCCTATGCTAGAGCATGATATGCAATCCAGTTTAACAAGTGTAAAGGAAAATATGCCTGTCATTTCTTCTGTGAGTCTTAGCTCTCAGAACATGTGGGTTAGTTTGTACTTTTTTAATGATAGTGACTGAGTGAAATGCCAAAAGGTGATAAGTTGCACAAATAGTCACTTTTGTGTAAAAATTACTTTATGTTTTGAGATATTTATCAGTAATATGGGCAGTAAAATTTTTCTAAGAAAAATTCTACTTTCTACTCTGTTACCTATTATATTTGACATTTTACATTATAGATTTATTCAAGATTGGCTAACTTCTCTAGGTTCCATTATGCTCTCAAACTGGGGTTATAACCAAGGTATTTTATTTATAGACAAGTCTTCCTGAAGTTTCTCTTTAAAAAATTTTTAAATTAAACAAGTCTGAATGGCCTTCTGTGGTTCTGGGGACATTGGCTTCTGTTCTAAATGGAACTGTTCATCAAGTATTTTCCATCATCTTTGCAAAAATTGTAACTGTAAGTAAAATTTATTTGCTAATATTTTTAACAATTTTAAACAAAGTGTAACCTGAGAGAACAGACTTGGTATACTTTGACCCAGCAAGAGGAAAATTGGGACGTGTAGTAGGTCACCCCTAGTGTGGGATCCATGATAGAAAGGTTAACTAATGTTCTCAGGGGATAAGCCAGCCTCTATTGTGAAGTGTTTGGCTGGACCTTGTTGACTGGGCAATCAGTAAAGAAATTGCTTTGTTTTCTAATTCTGACTCCAGTGCTGTATCAGCATTCCAAAGCACTGAAGTAATAAAAGAGACAAATACGACCACTCTTTCTTTCAACTGGTCTGAACAATGGCCATTTTTTATTACCAGCCAGCTCAAAGAGAGGAAATAATGAGAGTTTGGGATTGTGCTGGGGAACCCAGGAGAGCTGATGAATTCATGGATCTTATTAGAGCCACCTTAAGTCTTCAGTCTCCTGGACTGTTGCTACACTGTGTCAACATAGATGCCAGTATATGTATAACTACTAATTTTAGGAACAATTTCTGGAGAAATTTATAAAGGTCTCATATTGCAGGTAGTACTCTGAATAGAGGAATATCAAGAAACCTGAGTTATGAGAAGTTATTAGAAATAATAACTCAATCAGAAAACTAATTTCAATAGTTTCTTTGAAAAAATGTGGTGATATTAATAGCAGATAGAGGACTCAATTGTCTGATCCTATATTTACATAGCTTAAGTGAGAGAATTAAGAGTGAATTATTTTTTTTTATTGAAGTAGTGAATTTTTTTTTATGTAATGAATGTAAAGGATAGAATAATGGTGCATTTTTTCCCCAGAAATGTGTGGAAATTACTATGTTGAAATTCATTTTTAAAATCCTGATGAATAGACATTTTAGTTTTTTCTCCTTCTTTTATAATATATTCTCCTCCAATCACCTGATTAAAAAAATCTATTCCTTTTCAGATGTTTGAAAATGATGATAAAACCACATTAAAGCATGATGCAGAAATTTATTCCATGATATTTGTAATTTTGGGTATTATTTGCTTTGTCAGTTATTTCATTCAGGTAAACTTTTAATGAATTAAACAAATATGTACGTGATTACTGTTTTATGTCATCCTATTTGAGTTAAAAATAGTAACTAAATATAATAACTAAATAAAATACAAATATGTAAATATAGTAACTAAATGTTCCAAAGAAATAGATAAGACAGTTAAAAATAAATGCAGATTTTTGTTTGTTTGTTTCTTTTCCAGGGATTATTTTATGGCAGAGCAGGAGAAATTTTAACCATGAGATTAAGACACTTGGCATTTAAAGCCATGTTATATCAGGTCAGTGTTTAGTTGGGCTTTTTTCTTATTTTATTTTAAACATGTTTTAAAATATTCTAGCTTTTAGTTTTTCTTCACATCAATTTCTTGACATAAGCTTTCCTTTGATCATTTAAAAGCATCCTTTTTTGTGTACCAAGCAGCAACTGTATTAGAATTATTGTACTGTATTTTCTAACAGAAGCAAGTCCAAAATTGTTATGTTCAAAAATGCAGTTTATAGAAAACAAGGTTTAGAGTCCACTCCCTGTTCCTTGCATTTATCTTGACAAATCTCTTTTAATGTATAATGTAGTTGTTCTAGAATCAGAATGGAGGCTGAATTAAAACTGAAAAGGAGTGTTAAGAACTACAGTATCTTGGGAAACATGTTTAAAAAGGAGTTAATTTCTATAGTTCTCATCCATCTGCACAGTTTAAGTTTTTTCATTGCTGACTTCTTAAGGCAGCCATTCTCTGAATTCAGATAGCATCAGTCTAGCTGGCAGGTTGGCTTGCCACAGCTGATCATTCACACCTGTGAAATAACTAAAACTAGGTGTATCAAATAGTAATCTTGAAAAGTGAGTCTTGGGGGCAAATGGCAGGAATGTCTCAGAGTGGCACCTCTAAAATTCTTTCAGAAGGCCAAGGTATATTGGGTTACCCTGAAAGCCAGTAATCATTTGAAGCCCTTTGCCACACTTTCTGTCACCAGAGCTCACCGTGTAGGGGCAAATAGCTTCCTGCCAGGGTCATTTCTTTTCAAAAGTAGAGTTACTGTCACTCCAGCCGAGTTGTCAAAACCAGTTTTTACATCTTGTGACTTTTAGCAGTAGTGCTCAAAGGACTGCTGAGTAACAAAACTCCTCCGCCTTTATGTGCTCTTAGAGGACAGCAAGATATAAAATGAAGCGAGTGGGACGTTTCCCATAGCAACTTAATGCTCTGAAGCAGTTGGTGCCTAACTTCTTCTCTCAAAAAGGTCCTGTCAGAGACAACTGCCGACACTCCTTAATCCAGAAAAACAAAAATCTACTTGAAGGGTCATAAAATGATTTAATGACTGCACATCTTGTGTCGCTCACATTAAGCTTGTACTTTTGGGGGGTTTTTTATGAACAATTTATGTCTTTACCTCAAATCTTTGATGAAATTAGGTGGGATTTTAATTAACTAATACTATGTTTCACACGACAATTTTGGTCATTTTTGTTTTTTGTGTATTTATGTTTTTACACATTCAAGGACATTTATTTTCAATTTTCAGGAGCTTTTGAAAATGTTTCCTGAATGTCTTAAATAAAAGAGTATAAACTTTAACTTTTCCAATCATTACTTTGAACTTTCTTTCTAGAGGATTACAGGATGCTTTTGGTGGAGGAGTCCCAAGGCCACAAGCCAGTTAAACCAGTGAATATTGTTAATCAAATATCCTGATGGCTGATACTGGATCTTACTCCTTTGCCTAGCATTAGCCACGTGAACAGTAGGACAGTAACATTCTTGGATTAAGTAGCTTCTGCCCATAAGAATACAGCAATCTGTAAACCATAAACTCTTCTTCAAAACACATAGAAAGACAAACAGACAGAAACTCTGTGCTATTCAGCAGATGTTATTAAATTCTCCCATAAATTCACCTGAGCCCCTTTCAGCTTACCATTTGTTTTCCCTCTTCATTCTTTAACACTCTTTTTGCTTATTTGCTTTCTTAAATTGAAAGAAAAGAGTAATGTATTTGGCCTTTTCTCAATAAATGTCTTAACGAATTTCACTTTTCTCTGTAGTAAGGGAAGTTCCTAATGTACAGTTTCACCCTAACTCCTATTACCTGTTTGGTTTTTTTTTCCCTAAGATAAGATATTTTAAGTCTTAGAAATCATGCTGAAACTTGCAGTGCTTTTTATAACCATTTTGAAACCTCAGTTGAAATAGAGGTATTTATGGAATCAGGTGTGGTCTTTTTGTAGGTATAAAATCTCTATTTTATTTGATGACTTGAGATCCCTCCAGTTGAAAAGAATGTTCTAATTGTTGCTGACTTCAGTGGTTATAAATAATCCATTGCTTATTGTGTTTAAAGCTAAATTTATATTTCTTAATGAGAAATATTGACCTATAAATCTATTAGGTTTTTTAAAAGGTATGAAGTTTTTTTTTGCCTATTTCTCTCTAAATTGGATTGGCTAGGGCTTCTGTGGAGGGTCACTAAATCATAAGATGATGGCATTAGTGGAGATCACTAAGAAATCTCAAAAAGCTACTTCCAAAAGGATTTGAGGTAACAAATCCTGAAGCAGGAAAAACATGTCAGGAAACTCAGCTGTAACGTTTCAGTTAGATGAGAGGCAGAACAGGATAGTTGATTAAAAACTCTGGCATCTGGTTGCCTAGGTTTAAATCCTGGCCTCAGTTCTTTCCAGCTATGTGGCCTTGGGCAAGTTACTTAATCTCTCAGTACCTGTTTCCTCATATATAAAATATGGATAGTCATAGTATCCATCTCATAGAGTTGTGATGATTAAGTGAGAAAAGACATACCACGCACTTATAATAGTGCTACTGTAATTTTTTATTTCTAATAGAATTATTGGCAGGAAAAAAATGGATTTACTAGTATCAGAAAACCTGCTAGCCTAGCTTATAATCATTTTACCATCAGGAAGAGAAGAAGCAAGCTAATTTTTACTCAATACCAGTTGTGCTCCAGAAACTCTGCTAAGTGTTTTAGCATATAATGCCTATGCTGGAAAACAATCTCTAGAGTGCATAATTGCTGACTTGTTGAAAAGCAGTTTTGGATATCTTGCTGACTGAACATCAGAGAAAGACTAAGACTAGTCATATATGTATCCTTTGCCTTGCGTATTATAGCAATTACTATACTATAGAATCAGGAATGTAATAGTAAGTGATAAATTCTTTTTCTACATTTTTACTTTATATTGTATCTAGAAATTCTTTGTGTATTCCATGTCATGTTGAAATATAGAAAGAATTATGCAATGTAAAATATATATATATATATTTTAGTATACAATAAAAAACAGGTAATGTCTTCTAGATCAAGAGTGCTGTAGTTACTGTCATTGCTGATGTGTGTTCATGGTATGTTAGGCTCTTGACTCGGGTTGTATTCTCAAAGTGGCTACTGTGTAGTGCATATCATGATCTCTATAAGATGCCCTTCGGGTGTCTAGGACCCTAAACTCTTTGGGACACCTTCCCAATCCAGGGGTTTAAAGAGTAGTGATGTCATGCCAGGGTTGTAATTCCCCTGGCCGCTGCCGTATTCCTCCACAGGGGCTTTCTTCTCACACAACAGCATGACTAATGCACAGCCTTCTATCTCTCTTGCTTTTGTTTCCTTAATTGGCAAAAATGTGTAACCTGGGCATCAGGGCCCTGGCTGGGTTGTAGTAAGCCAACAGTTCTTTTGCTCTTCACTCACTAAAAATCAGTCATTTTTTTGGAGACAGTCTGCATGTAGTTTAATCCACAAGAGATATAACTGGTTTGAGTGCATGGGAGGAAACAGTCAATAACTAATAAAAGGAAATCAGCATTCCTCAAGTTGAGAGGTGCTAAGAAGTGCTATCTCTATTTGCTGTTGAAAATGAAATTGGTTATAACATTAGGCTTTTATTGCTTGTATTTTTGACCTGTCTCCTTCAAATTGCATGCTTTGTGGCTGCAGAGTTTTTACAGCAGCCTTTCTGCATCTTTAGCTTCCCACAAGGCCCAATACTTATAAGATCTAAGGGGGAATATGAAGTGTCAGGGAAAATCTCACCTATCTGGGTCCTGAAGAGAAGGAGACAGACTTATTTTTTATCATTTATATGTTTAGACAGAAAGGTTTGGAAATATTTCTAAACTGTGTTGTGCATTACTTTACTTTTTAGGTAAAATCTGCTCTCCACAAATTACTTGTGGAGTAAAATTACAAATTATTTTGTGGTTCGAAATGACCATTTTAAACATTGATTATTATACAATATTGCAGCATGGTAATGAGTCCAAGCTGTTGGGCTTAAGTTCTTCAGTTTGTATCTAAATATAGATCTTTGTGAAGTAAGAAACAAAAGTTATTTGATCCATAGTTTTTACAAGAATTAAGTGCCTGTGAGTAAGGAGGCAGGCAAATGGCTTCTAAGTTAATGTAGCAAAACCGCAAGTCAGAAAAGGATCTTTTTGATGACCATATGTTAATTCCCTTTTTTCTCTAGGATATCTCCTGGTTTGATGGTAAGGAAAACAGCACAGGAGCCTTGACAACAATATTAGCCATAGATACAGCACAAATTCAAGGAGTACGTATATTGCTTTTATTTTTAATTAATTAATTTATTTATTTTTGGCTGCATTGGGTCTTCGTTGCTGTGCGCGGGCTTTCTCTGGTTGTGAAGAGCGGGGGCTACTCTTCATTGGGGTGCGCGGGCTTCTAATTTCGGTGCCTTCTCTTATTGCGGAGCATGGGCTTTAGGCTCGCGGGCTTCAGTAGCTGTGGGGTGCGAGCTCCAGAGCGCAGGCTCAGTAGTCGTGGCTCAGGGGCTTAGTTGCTCCACAGCATGTGGGATCTTCCTGGATCAGGGTTTGAACCCATGTCCCCTGAATTGGCCGGCAGATTCTTAACCACTGTGCCACCAGGAAAGTCCCTGCTTTTATTTTTAAATGGTGTATGTATATGGTATGCATGCATGCGTGTACACACATGTGTTTGTGCATATATGTGAGCTCTGCTGAGATGACCCACATCATTAAGGAGACCAGATATGTCTCAGGGCTAACAGGGAGCTCTCAGTGAAAGATATAAAGAAGCCTTTCAGTTCTGGACATTTTTAACCAAAATTAAAGGAGATTTAGGACATGTAATAGGATAACCAGAGGACTAAAGAAGATACCAAGAATGAGTTAGAGAAAAGAGCTCAGAATTAAATAGTAAGATAAGAAAAAGTAACAAAATGAAAACACACACACGTAACTTAGAAGTTTTAATAAAAGAATGAAGTTTAGTTTTTCCTTCCCCCCAGAAAATAAAATCTTATTTAGCATAATATGTAACATGTTAAATTCATATGCATCTGGAAATGATTCTGTGCTAGTTGTTATACAGATCAAGTTAAAGAGATATGTGTGATCATGACTGGTCACAATACGTATAAATACAATTCATGTTTATGAACCATATTCAAAATCAATGACAGAATGACCAGCATAATGTACGTCAAAGTGACACTTAAATATTTATGGGGAGGAGAGTAGTGTGGAAGAGATGAAGAGTAATTTATTAGTTTTCTTCCAATTATTTTAATAAAATTAACCTGTATATTACAAGCAGGATTTCAACTATAATTGAGAAAAGGAATGCAAAACAAGATTTCCCACTTTTAAGTGAGGTAAAGTTTTTGATCTCTGTTAAAATAAGAACTCATTATAGACTTTCCTTTTTCCTTATCATTCATGTGGGAGAAAAGGAAAGTCAATGATGCACCTCTGAATGACAGAAAAATCTTAAAAGTATTTTTTTGTTTGTTAGAAATACTGAAATGTTGATTACAGCATTGCTACCAGAGCAACAAATTGTCAACTGAAACAGCTCTTCAAAATTGTATTTTCTTTTGGAAGCTATTTCCACAGGACATGGTCACTATTCTAATTTTTGTAACTTTTGCAAGACTTCTTTGTTCAATATATACATATAAGGATAGATTTATATTACTAGAGAATAAAACAAGTTGGTTACAATTATGAATATTCACATGCTTCTGTATTGGTTTGGAAAACTAATTTTATGATGTAGAAAGAGCTCAAGAGGAAAGGGGGCATCATCTTCATCTCTTCCTGAAACTTTTTTTGATAATTTTGAAAACAAGACTCTAAATTTCACTAGATAGTATTTAAATTTTAAAGTAAGGCTGAGGAGCTGGATTTTACTTGTATAAGTGGGAAGAAAATGATGGATAAAATTTCACTTAATAGTTAACTAATGAGCATAGCATTAATCTTCCATAGCACAATAGAATCAGATAAATAACAACATCTGTGTTCAGAAATTCAATGGTTCACTACTTTTGGCAGAAGTATCAATCCCTATAATTCCCTTTGAATCCCCATTCTACAAAACTTGGTTTTTTTTCCTTTGGTGTGTGCATGTTTTTCTCTTACTACCTATCATCATTCAGATCTTTTAAGAATCCAGTGAAATAGTATTCTTACTATAAGCTATACTTGATACGTGAGACATCTCTTTTAGTATTTACTTAAATGAAAAGAACAAATTAGTACTAACGACGAACATTACCCTCCGGATACCCATTAGTTTTTTCTAATACATAATGTTGTCTCTCATCAAGAAAAATTAATGGGAATATTTGTCAGTGTGATTCCTTATAAGCCTTTGACTAATACTATTTGAATCATTTGAAAATTTCCTGTTTCAGTTAGTAAATGTTGGTCTCATGATAACTTCTGGGCAAGTCAAATCATTTTCATTAAATAAGAAGTAGTAGCTAAACACTAGATGGGTGAAATACTGATGGCACATTTTTAAAGTTGAAGAATTTGGAAAGCATAGCAACCAAAGAAGGATTCCAAGAATAAGACTGTGTCTACTGGCATATAATTCACATAAACCCTTGCTTTGCCATATATAGGTAGATTCATATCTAACTTGAATGGATTCTCTTTCTATCGAAGGAAGATTATTTACTAATCCTATTTGTCCACTATTTCTTTTATCACAAAGACACACCACACTAGAGATGAATCAGTAAACAATAATTTGGGGTTATATATCCTATCATATCAACTTAAGATATTTCCATCTCAGTTTCTTCATCATGTAATTTCAGTTACATATTATTTTATCAAATGTATTAGGGTGAATGTTTATAAACTAGCCCTTTAATAACAGTAAATTTTATTCTGAAGCCCTTACTAATCACCAAAAATATAAACTCCTGGCTATTTTTAGATGTTCTGATACTTTGAGAGTCATGAGAAAAACATGTTAGTGAAATAAGGTTATAAGACAAAATGATTCCTGAAATAGTTGATTGAGTACAACCAATTTAACTGGTATTATTTCAGCCCAAGGTAATGGCTTACTGCCAGTACATCTGTCAACAGACTATTTTCTGTGTAGTATGTAGTTTTATTAAAGGTATAAAACCATTTTAAATTCTTTGGGAGACTGAATTTCACAAAGTTACAAAGTATTATTTCTGTATATTTTAGCAACCCCTTTTCATCAACCAGAAGTCTTACCTCACTTTTGTCCACATGAAAGTGTGTGATTGATGCCACAGTGTACACTTGATATACCGACACACACAATGTTAGTTCCAAGAATTCTCATCAGAACTACAGTTACATTGCCCCAAGAAATAAAAATTTCCTTTATTAATTCCTAGAGCCCAGTGAAATGATTAGGTAGAGCTAGGGTATCATTACATGGACAATGGTGACCTCACTTTTTGGTTTAACTTTTTGACATGGAAAGTGTATAAAACAGCTTAACATTACTTATAATTCAAACAATGTGAGTAGTCATTGAAATCACTTTACCACAGTATAAGGTTGGCATATAATTGCTGTTTTGCATTACAATTTTAGGTTGAATTAATTGAGACATTATCAAGTCTACAGCAAAAGCTAATATCCAAAACCATGAATAATGAATAATACAGTGAATAACAATAGGCCTTAAACACCTTACATTTTCACAAACTTTGTAAATTTGTCCAACTAAACCTTTTTGTTTTTTCTGCTCTACAGATATTTTTGCCACCATCAGTTATAATACATCTTAGCAGATTACACTTCAGGTTATACTCATCTAGTTTATCTCTCAACTTCCTTGAAAATATTCTCACCTTCAGTTGTTCCACACAGACTATTCATAGCAGCTAATTTTAAAGTCACTTCAAACTCAGTATCGACTCCTCAAAAAAACCAACAGTTAAGCAGTATCAGTAACATATGTCAACCCATCAAGAGCCAGGGAAAACTACTCAGAATGACCTACCTTGGTTTTCAGTTGACGATTGATATTGCTGTCGTTGTTCTCAACTTTTTGAGCAGTTCTCATCAAAACGCTAATCATCTGATATTAGTTTATGCTCTCTGAACACATTTCTTCCACTGTTGCAATCAAACATGATTTAATTAACTCACTATATGTGAGTGACTTTCTTTGCTTAGCTAATAAATGAGCCACTCAGAAACTTACTTTAGATTCAGCCTTGTTTTCACTTTTTAGTTTTATGAAGAAATTCTGCTGTGTTATTCCATTTTGTGTTATTTCCATTCCATTTGTTTCCCATTTCTAATTTTTATAAATGTTACTTTCCTGTGAATTAGGAATTTTGTGATGCATGCTTAGTCTGCTAATGTCGACCTGTTTTGTATATTTTTAAGACTGTATAGTCTCATGGCATAATAAACACAGCACTGTGACATCTAATTAGAACACAAAGTGATCCACAGTCCATTGTGCCTTCCTTAAAAGCAGGACATCCAAAGTCCACTTTTCTCTTCCTTTCTTGTCTTTAGATGATGGGCATACAATGGTAATTTTTAAAACTAGGATGAAATATCACAGTACAGCAACACACAGGGCACTCAACATGCTGCCAAATTATATACAATATCATCACACTGAGCAGCAGTACAAAGCAAGGAGAGCGGCACATATGGTTTCTCTAGCAACCCCTCAACTCCATCATTATAGTCCTAAGACAGCTATAGTCAATAGGTAAACAAAGAGGCATGGCTGTGTTACAATAAAACTTTTTTTATGGATACTGACATTTGAATTTGTAGAATTTTTATGTGGGTCGTTTTCATTTATTTTCATTATCTCTTAACTTTTTGAATGTATGTTATACAATGATAATAACTTTAAATGTCATTGTCTGTCTGGGTGAGTTTCAACTGATTGATTTTTATGCTCATTATGGGTCATTTTTGGTGCTTTTTTCATACCTAGTAATTTTTGAGCAGATGCCACACGTGAATTTAACATTTCGGGGTGCTGAATATTTTTGTATTTCTAGAAATATTCTTGTTTTGTTCTGGGATGCAGTTAAGTTACTTGGGAACAGTTTGATCTTGGGGGGGGTCTTGATTTTAAGATTTATTAAGCAGGACTGGAGCCAACAACTGAGGCAAGACCCTTCAATATACTCTACCCAATGACCAGTGAATCATGAGGTTATTCAGTCAGGCTGGTATGACCAAGCGTATGGTCTTGGTATGACTGGTATGACTAAGCCTCACGCATGCATTGTTCAGTTGAATACTCAAGGAGGACCCTCTGCAGATATCCAGATTTCTCTTTTTGTATACCTCTCTCTTCTTCAGTGTTCTGTGCTGCAAACTCTAGCTTCCTTGGCCTCTCCAGACTCAGCTTTGTCTACTGCAGTTACGGAGTCTGTTAGGCTCGATCTCAGTTTACCCTTCCTACCCTGAAGCCTGGAAGCTCTTTTAAGGGGTAAACTGTGGCAAACATAGGGCTCACCTCGTTTGTTTCCCATTTCACCCTTGGTTGCCTTAGGTCTAGTATCTTGAAAACTATTGGTTCATATATTTTGTCTATTTTTTATTTGTTTCAGATGGGAGGACAAATCCATTCCCTCTCTTCATGTTAGCCAGAAGCAGAAATCCTGCTATATAGAATTTTATTTCTACAATTGCTTACTGAGTAGCTTTCCATTTATTTTCTTATGGCAGCCATTCCTCTGGAACTTTCTTATCAAAGTTGTATTACCCACATTTAGCATAGTATTTGGACATAGTAGATACTCCATAAATAATTGTTATCTGTAGAACTATTTAATTATGACTTTCTGCTCTTGATTTCCAAGGGAAAATTCTATCTTCATGCACGTTGATAAAGAATCTAAAGAAGTTTAATTAAATTTCCTCTGATTCCAGTTCTAAATTCTTTCCAGAGCTACACTATTCCTCTAGGTCTTTAAGGCAATTTTAAATTTTCTTTTCGTTCTTGTAGTATTTTTCAAGGCCAGATGTCTGTTGTTTTCTGTTAATTCTTCCTGGAACAGGAAAGATATATTCAGATCCTTCTTATCCTACTACCATCACCAAAAGGCAGGGTTTGTGGCCTGTCCATGGCTGCGTTGACTGAATATTTCAGTAAGTTTCTGGTAGCTTAAACTAAAATGCCATTTAGAAAGGTATATGATCTTACTTTCAAGAAGCAGATTAGTACAAGAGTGAATAAATCAAGCTTATTGAATAAGCAAGGTTATGCAAGTGCAAGTCACTTTATAGAAAGTTCTTATGTCCCAAACAAAAAGCTCAAATGCAAGACCGTTCCATTGAAAATTTGGCAAGTTTACACTTGGATGTTTTGAGACATGAGGTTGGTTTGCATACTCCTTAGACTAATTTTAAGTGACTCTCAAATGTTCATCTGATGTGCCTCTGATAATTCCCTCTACCTCTTTTTCCAACACGCCGCATAATTTTATACTCAAAAACTACAATCCTCAGCATGCTTTCCGTCTTTACTTTTCCTGTCTTTCACCTTTTTACTTCATTTTCTTTTGATTTCCTGTAAAGAGCTGTAATCTTAAAGTAAATAGGATAAAAACAGAGGAAGGTGGTGAAAAAAGGAACTATATTATGGCCACGTAATAGGAAATACCCAAACAGAAAAGAATAACTGTTCCCTGGATATGTTTTCCACTTTTGTTAATATAGATATCGTGCCAAAAACTGAGATCTGAAAAAGGAAAAGTCACTGACCTCAAAATAAGAAAGTACAAAGTGGAAATTAATGAATGTATAAAGGCCTAAAAACATAGCTATCAAGTAATTGATGGCAAGTAATTTCTTAGTAATATTTAGATAAATTTTACATTAAAAGAACAGTGACTATCTTATTCTTGACAAAACTTGATTGTAATTTTTGAAAATACTTCTATTTTACAGCAAAAAATATATATGTTTATGTGGCTGTAGGAGCATTCCATAGTTAATCTGATGTGGGGTGGGACCTTCAACAGTACAAGTACTTAAGTTCCACAGCCTCTTCATCCAGCTATCTGACCTATATAACTTTGAAACTCATGGTGAGGGTGGGAGGAGAGGAGCAAGTACAGTATATTAGTTTGTAAGGGCTGCCATAACGAAGTACCACAGACTGAGTGGCTTAAACAACAGGAATTTATTTCCTCATGGTTCTAGAGCTTAGAAGTCCAAGATCAAGGTGTTGGCATGGTTGGTTTCATTCTGAGTCCTCCCACCTTGACTTATAGCTTTCTTCGTGTTGTGTACTCACATGGTCTTTCTCTATGCAAACATATGAATTTGGGTGGTGGGTGTAGAACCATTCAGTCCATAATATACAGCATCATTTATCTCTGCATCATCCTTAAACTCTCAAGAGGCAGAGTGTAAGCAAGCATTAGTACCAAATGACATTTTTATTTCAGCCTCATAGCTTAGAGTTAGTGTATAACGCCCTAAAGCATGTAAAATGGGTTACCTGTCTGAGTTTTCAGTATTTAGTGGTTTGTTTGGTGTTTGTTATTGCTATTTGTTTTTACTTTTTTGGAGTTTTCTTTGATAGTTCAGCGAAAAAATGGGAAAATACTGGATCATTATCAGATGCAGTCTTGAAACTAAAACCACAAAAGTTTTTTAGGAATAAGTCAGAGCCCTGTGGAGAAAGAGGGCTTTTTATTGTTATTTTAATGATGATCCTAATTTGGGGGATACCTCAGTGAATATTGATATCACCTTTTAGAGAAGCAATTTGACAATGTCTATGAAGAATGTAAGAGTATATACCCTTTAACATATAACTCCAGGCTAGGAATTTAACATTAGGAAATAAAAGATGAGCACAAATATTTTGCACAAAGATGTTCATTACATCTTTGCTTTTAATAGTGAAAAATTGGAAGCAATCTACTAGATATTTTTTGAAGACTATTTAGTGACCCAGGAAAAAGCTTGCTGTATAATGTAAAGGGATAAAAGCAGGATACAAAGCTGAATACACACAATAATCCTAATCTGAATGTGTGTATGTATTTATGTCTGGAAGGATGTAATTTTTAACATTATTTAGACCTTTTCCAATGGCCATGTTTTCATGATCAGAGCAAAACATATGTTTGAAAATGTGAACTGATATCTTGGTTGATTATAGCTGTGTTCCTAGGTAAATAGGTGTTTCATTTTTTCATCACAGCATAAAGGAATTTAACATTTCAGTTTATTACTTAACATGTGTCCCACTGAAAGTTAATTCATAAGACATGCAGTTCTCGTAAAGCAGTTATGAAGATATTTCTACTTAATTTAAGATTTTTTTCCAAATTTCTTTTAAGTTACCTCATACCATGATGTTTCCAACTCCTTTTCTGTCTTGATATTGCCTCTTTAGACCTTTGCTGAGTGAAACCAAGTTATAAAGTGCAGAAACGGGAATGCAAGATATCATATCCAAAGTATATACTTCAATGAATATCCTCAATCATTCCATTCAGCACTACTACAGTGTAGTGGCTAAAAAGTACCGGCTCTTTTTCAGTGTAAGGGGAAGGGGCAGGGTTGGTTTTGGAGCCCACATATGGTAAGTTGGGCATCCATGTGAGGCAGCAGCCTCATGTGGGAAAGCCAAGCCAGAGAAGAGTGAGGAGGGTATGCATGCAGGGGAGAGACAGGGGTCATGATAGCAGATTGGTCACGATCTGCATGATAGCAGAGAGATTGATCAAGGAACTCTGGTAAAGAAAATGGGAGCCAGGTTTCTCACTGTTGAAGAAGGGGATAACAAATATTAGAAGGGAGAAAGCTGGAAATAACCTTGTGTTTTTGGATTGGAACTGGAGGTATTGGTATGAACTCATGGATTTCAAGAAATGTAAATAGAGAAATAAATATAGATTTCAATATGTGCATGCATCTATGTGCGCGCACACACACACACACACACACACACACACTCCCCAGTTCTATCTACTAACATTCCACTGATAATGAGCACAACTAGCACCATATATTGATTTTTTTTTAATTGAAAAATTTTTTTTCTTCATATAGTAAGTCCTAAATAACATTCTCCACTAACAGGAACTGGGACTTCTTGGAGAAATGACAGATTTCAGGTGTAGGGCCTGGAAAATCTTTTTGTGCCAGAAAGTAAGAACATATTCAAAAATAATAGGAACATGTCAAAGGACAATATCATACATAATATAGGCAAATAAAACATAATGACTCCTTAGTAGTGGACATTTTTAAACTATAACTATTATTTAATCTCTAAGTATAAATTCAAAATAAAAATCTATGTATTAATTCTAAAAAAGAAAGCTTATCTTATTTTGCAAGAAACTATAATAGCAATTCTTGTAAATTTAAAATTAACTGACTTTTTTCCAAAATATGTCTGATTATAGGCAACGGGTTCAAGGGTTGGTGTCTTAACACAAAATGCAACTAACATGGGACTTTCAGTTATCATTTCCTTCATATATGGATGGGAGATGACACTCTTGATTCTGAGTATTGCTCCGGTACTTGCTCTGACAGGAATGATTGAAATGGCAGCAATGACTGGATTTGCCAACAAGGATAAGCAAGAACTTAAGCATGCTGGAAAGGTAAAATAAAGACTGTTATTCCCATCATAACCTTTTAAGAGAAAATCAATAAGAGCTCCTATCCTTACAATACATAACTTCCTTTCTTAGGAATCTGTAAAGTGATGTATATGTATTGAAATTCATACAGATCAGTTTAAGATGGGGTGTAGATAATGTCATAGCAATAGGGTGCATAATTTAGAGCATAGGCTCTGGAGTCAAACTGGCTGAATTAGAATCCAGATTCTACCACTAACAAATGTGTGATCTGAGCAAGTTACATCAACCCTTCTGGACTTCAGTTTCTTCCTCTGTAAAGTGGAAATAAAATAGTATCCCCTTACAGATCTTTATGACTATTACAGAAAACACTTAGTCTTATTAGTATATGCAATAGTATCTGGAAAACAGTAAGCACTCAGTAATGTCAGCCATTATTACTGTTACCAAATCGTGGGGGAATTTGTTAACATTGTGATTCCACATTCTCTGATTATTGAATAATTGAATGTCTTGAATAATTCTGGGTATTTTATTTTTCAAAATAAAGAGGAAATATAATAGTTACTAAATTCAAGGCAAGGTACTGATATTGGTAGTGCCTAAAACAAAGCTTTAGAGACAAGGACCATTTTTAAAATGATCAAAATGAACAATGTATTTACTTGGAAAAATTTTTGACATATATAAGTTTCTCAGGATCAATCATATTCATAAAAATAATCATTGTAGTAGCGATTTAGAGAAACATTAGTAATGTAGTACCATAATATCTAAAAGTTGAAAGAGATGTCATTTGATCCAGCCACTCACCCAAAGTAGAAATCTCTTGTACAACATCCCTGTTGAGCGTATATCCATCTTTTTTCCACCCTTTTCTCCAGTGGCAGGCAGTGCATTACTTTCCCAGGCTGCTGCCTACCCCTTAGATGGTAGGGAGTTCTTTTTTTTTATTTTTTTGGTGGCCTTCTATCCTTCTCTTCTTGGCTTTCATCTTGATTGAGGTCCAAAACCTGCTTCTCGTGACGCTATGAAGCTGCATCATGTAAATGCCAAGTCTTCTCTTTGTCACCCAGCCCCAACTCCTCTCTTGATATCGTTTCAAAGATCTATATCACATTGGTGAAAGGCCTGAATATAAAGATGATTTTAATATCATTATGGTCTGTATCAGAGTGATTGTATCATATTATAAATAGCATGAATATTCATGAATAGGGATCCAACCAAGCACAGGACTCATAGAAATCTGGTTTTCATGACCCTTGGACTTTTCCACCTTTCCTGCACTAGATAAAGACCCTTGGAATGTCTGCTTGAGCAGTACAGACTGAACTACATAGCATATATTTGCTTCAGAAACACAGAAAAGTTGTTCAGCCCTCCGTGTGAGCAAATTATCACAATTTCCAAGTTAATCTGGCCGTAATTAATTATATTTTATTCATCTTAATTTTTATGTCATGAGCTTTAGTTGCTTATGTGCCGTTTGATTTTTTTCCTTTTTGTATTATTAAAGTAACCTCAGAGTATACAATCAATAACTGCAATCAAATAAGCAATGTGTCCTTTCCCACTAGCTTTTCAATCAGTCACTTTACCAAACACCAAAACTTAGAATATGGACCAATAAAACATATTGGTCCTTCTTTGATTGCATGTGTAGATTTGGAAAAATCATCAAATGTTTTATTTTTCAGGTTTTAAATGACCATATTAGTAAAAAATAAATAAAATGACCATATTAGTTTTTAAAAAAGGACTATTTTCTAAGGTTCTGTTTTCAGTCCTTCCTTTATTGTGAAAAATGATCACAAGACTTTTTCATTCGTTTCTTTTTGTTTTCCTCAAGATTTCAGCATTCTCATCAATTTTCCTCATGCACTACAAAATGTTACAGATGGAGATTTCTTTGAGTTCATTTTGAAATTATGAGAATTTAGAGCAGAATCCAGGTGTCCTGACCATGGTCTACATATCCAGTTCTCTCCCGTAACCCAAGTTCTCCTTCAAACAACCTTGGGTATCCACCTAGGTCTTCATCTGTCCCACAGTCCACTCTGCCAGCCTGGAAAGAGAATGTGGAAGCAGAAAGTTTCTCTTTCAAGTCAGCATGTGTTCTCATGTCCAAGAAGTTATTCTGAGCCAAAAGTCTCCTCCATTTTTGATCCCCCTTCTTTTTGAAAACTATATAACTATGAAGAAGCATTACATTTGACCTAAATATCTTTTTAAGTTCACAGACATCAAAATGAAAAACAGCTATACAATATCTTATACAGAATTCAAAAGCCACACTCCATGTTACTTTACAGCAGTGTTCCTGAGAACTTTGGTTGCTATTTGCATTTCTGTGCTAGAATAAAATAATTATTTACTTGATTCTCTCTTCTGTCTTCTTCTTAAATGAGCTCATAATTCATAGGACAGCTCCTTTGCATAATTACATACGGACATAATGCTCACTAATGTTTGATCCCTCTGCTTATGGAACTAGTTTAAATAGAAACTCAATGAAGACTTAAAGAGGGCTAAATTTAGACCAGTGGACTAAATCTTTTCAAAAGGAATTTTCCTTGAGCTTATTATCCTAATATATTATTTTCCTGTCTTATTTTGAGGAAGGAAAAAAAAGAAGCTAAGAAAACTCATCAGAAAAACTTATTGACTTAATGTACTTAATATGTCCCCGTTGTGACTGTAACTCACAACCAGAAGTTTAGCCATTACTAATTTTATTTCTCTATTTTATTATCTTGTTTTATAATACAGCAACTGAAACTGTGGAGAATATACGCACTACAGTGTCATTAACAAGAGAAAAAGCCTTCGGGCAAATGTATGAGGAGACGCTTCAGACTCAGCACAGGTGATTGTAGATTCATACTGACTGTGTTAACTATAGTTTGTTCCTATAAAGGCAGCACTCCTGGGTGACTCCAGTGGTTTGCCTGCCAACTCATTTGCTCTGGGATCTTTCCTAGTAATGGCATAGCGTAATTCCTTATATGACTCCACCAAGAGGAAACTAGAAAGAGGAGTTGAGAGCAAGCACATTTAGAATATATGTTTTAGGTCCTCCCACATTGCCATGAACTATAACAAAGTGTGCATATTTTTCTTATTTCCATGAAACATGATTGAGGAAATAACATATTTAAGAAAGAAAATAATATTGCCTAGCCCTTTATATTGAATCTCTGTAAAGAGTTCACATTTTAAAATGAATATATGCACAACAAATGTGATCAATTCTTTTAATTTAAACTAGTCCTCCTTACCACATTTACTTAGTGATACTCTTTGTATTACTTTATCAGAAAGATAGCTTTGTACTCTTTTACACTCATGCTTGTGGTTGGTACCGCCATTTAATTCCCACTATTCTATTAGCGCAACATTAGGATAGAAAATATTTTTAAACAAAATCTCTTTAACTCTTTCAGTAACTATCCTTTCACAGACCTTGTCCATTCATTTGAAAACACATAGAGGCAGCTTTGTTACATTGAACTATAGAGCATATACCTATAGAGAAAATCATTATATTTATTGTTTTCTCTATAATAACTCTCAGTAGTTAAAAAGTCATTTTCTCGGGGCTTCCCTGGTGGCGCAGTGGTTGAGAGTCCGCCTGCCGATGCAGGGGACACGGGTTCGTGCCCTGGTCCGGGAAGATCCCACATGCCGCGGAGCGGCTGGGCCCGTGAGCCATGGCCGCTGAGCCTGCACGTCCGGAGCCTGTGCTCCGCAACGAGAGAGGCCGCAGCAGTGAGAGGCCCGCGTCCCGCAAAAAAAAAAAAAAAGCCTTCTTGTTATCCATTATCTTCCAAGGTGGAGATGGCTTTATCAAGTGTGACTGTAAATCAGTGAGGTAAGTTCCTTGCTAAGCAAATGCTCCAGGAGAAACACATGTAAACGAGTATTTCTCTTCAGAAAAGTCACATTGAGAATTGATCATGGCATCCCAATGAGGCTGCCTCTTCCCAAAGCATTTGTTGGTGCTTCTATTTGGAACTCTGTTCACATAGTTATGAATTTCTTTACTTCACAGAAACACCTAAATTCAAATGCTGAAATTAGAAAAATTTATCTTGGGTATTAATTCTGAGCTTCTTAAGTCTCCCTAAAATGTCAGATTGTTATTAATCTGTATCATAAATGTCACTGCTAAATGTTTAGAGCTAGAGAAATCCATACAATATTTGACTCCAAAAAGTAACGTTATTTTCTTTTTAAGAAGCCCACCAAAACATACACATCAAAGCAAGGATCAGCCTCTTCAATATAATGACTTGGGAGGTTACACCTGTTTCAAGGATACTTCCATTTGGCAAAAAATGTCGGGAACTCCTCTTTGGGATTTACCTCTCAACACTCAGACACATTCTTTTGAATATCCTTATTGGTGGCACATATTTGTACTTTGAGGATATATTCAATTTGAAGAAATGACCAAAAGTCATTTGAAGCCAAATAATTTCAGAATAACTTGGAATAATTTTCAGTTCCTCTTCATGTGTTTATTTGTTTGTTTGTTTGTTTATCTATCAAACATTAACTGAGTTCCCAGGAAGTTTCTTTGCTAGGCACTCAGAAGGAAAGCATCCACAGTTCACCAACCTAATATTTTTGAATCTATGGGGCCACTTAGAGGTTTCATGAAGCAGATTTTCTTATAAAATGGAATATCTGTATGTAAAATGTCAACAGGAATTTTAGGCTCCCTGTTCTACCATGTTTTCCTACCCTCTAAAACAGTGTGCAGTACTGTCCGTGTGAACATATAAATCACAATTATGACATTTAGCCCTGGACTTCATTCTGATTACACAGACTAGTTTACAGAGATAAATTAACAAGAAACCAAATGTAAAATCACCTAAATTACTTCATTCAGTTCACCAGCCTGCACTAAATTAGCAAGTTGTTTCTTTGGTTCTTATGAAATGCAGGCAATCACAAGCTTAAAAATTGATTGTATTCCAAAAGTTTGCTTGCAAGCCAATTGTTTGAAACTCAGAACATGTCTTCCTTACGTTGCTCTAAACTTTCTGCAGCCATCTTTAAATCCCCAGTTTAACTGTTCATATAAACTGTTCCTTGGTATTAGTAGAGAGCAAGCCAATTAAATATATTTATACTAATGTAGGATGTCTGATGATTTTATCAATTCTCACAGAAGAATTTTCATTTATAAAAGCAATTATAATCCCAGTTACTTTCTAATGAATTTAGCTGAAGATAGTGTAACAAAGCAATCAAGAGAGAATCACCTCATTTTCCCATCACCAAACTCACTAGGGTACCACTGACTCACCATGCCTGCCATCTCCATGCAAGAACTAAGGTCCTTGTCTGCAATAGGTTCCTGCAATCACCTCTTCACATCAGTTTCTGTCACTACTATTTCTTTGCTTTATAATCACCTGTCATAAGAAAAAGAAAGAAATCTCTCCCATGACCTTAAGTCCCCTTCTGCCTACTTTCAATGTCTCTGTTCTCCTTTGCAGCAAAACAAATTCTAGAGTAGCCTATTCTTGTTATCTACACCTTTTCATCTCCAACCTCTCCTAAACTCATTCCAGTCAAGCCTTGATTCCCACCATTCCACTAGAAAGACTCATTATCAAGGTCACCACTGACCTCCATCTTGCCCACCCATGACCCATCCAGTGTCCGGTTTTCCCATCTCATTTAACTTGACCTCTCAGCAGCATTTTATACTCTCCTTCCTGAAACATTTTCTTCTCTAGGCTTTTTCTCCTTTGTTATTGGCCCCTCCTCCTCTATTTCCTTTACGGGCTCCTGATTTTCTGCTGGGGCTTCACGTGTTGGGCGGCTTTAGAGTTCTCAGTGCTTTTCATCCACACACTCTAATTGGTAATTTCGTCCAATCTAATGGTTTTTTAAATATTACCTGTATCTTGATGACTCCCTTCTGTGTATTTCCAACTCTGACCCCACTCCTAAATACCACATGCTTATCCAACTACCTACTGGACACCTCCACTTAGGTATCTAATCATATCTTAATGTGTCCAGAACAGAATTTGAAGTTTTTCCTTCCCAAAGTGTCTCTTCTCCAAGACTTCTCCATCTTAATAAACAGCACCACCATCTATGCAGTTGCTCGGCCCAAAAATCTAAGAGTCATCCCTTATTTCTTCTCTTGCCTTCACCCACCACATACAGCACCAAGTCTTAACAGCTGTAACTCCAAAATACTTCTTACCATCTCTACCCATGTTACCTTCCGTTTTATCTCTTTGCCTGTCTTGACTGGACCACTGCAACTACCTGCTCACTGATGTCCCTGTACTCTCTTGCTTCCCTGTAATCCATTCTCCACACAGTAGCTAGGCTAATCTTTTAAAACACAAATCCAATTCCATCAATTTACTAAAATACTGTAATGAATTCCCATTGAAATTTGAATAAAACCAAATTCCTTACTCTGACCTGAAAGCTCTACACATTTGGGCCTCTGCCTTCCTTTCTAACCTCATCTACCATTGTCTTTTTTTGTGATCTGCACATCAGACCCCTACTTGCATTTCTGTCCCTGGAACTCTCAGTGTTTTTGCACTTGCTCTTTCCTCTGTCTGGAATAATCATTCAGTTCTTTACTGGGCTGCCTCTTTCTCACCATCCAAGCCTCTGCTCCTAAGTCCACTCCTCAGAGGGACTTTTGCTGATGGCTCAAAGTAGTCCTCTTAGCCCTTCTCCTCATCACTCTCTATCCCATTACCATGGTTTAGTTTGTGTATAGCACTTACCACTATGTGAAATTATCTTTTTTGTTTCCAGATTTATTGAGTGCATAGACTGTAAGCTCAGTCAGAGCAGAGCTTAGCCTGTTTTGGTCACTGATGTTTCCCTAGGGCCAAAAACAAGAGCTTGGAACATCATAGGCATGCAATAAATATTCACTGAATAAAAGACTGAACCAAAAATACAGGGAGAGACTTGGAGTGGTGCATAATTAAGCAGTCCAGTCATTCCTGGAAATGTATTCCCAGATTCAGCTTTTCCACATCACTCCTGTTTTTTACAGATTCTTCTCTTTTTCTTCCCTTCTACATCCAAGTGCTTTGGCATAAGGACTGAGTGTAAGTCAAAGACAGCCATTTATAGAAAAGTAGAATGTTTGTAGCTGGGAGTCTACTTCTCCATACTGAGATTTGTTTAGATTAAAACTAAGCAAAGAATGTTCTTAGTTAAAGAATGATACAACTTCAAAATCATGCAATCACTATCATGCCTGCAAATGACATCAGGCAGGACATTTCTTGAATGGGGCCTCTCAAGGCTGCCAACAATTCTGTTTCATATGATAATCACTATAACACCAAACTTGATTGAGTCCTTACTTAGTATTAAGGATTTATAATACATTTTCTGCTTAATCTTCTCCACTACCCTGTGAAATACTATGATTCCCATTGTACAGATGGGGAAAATTAACACTCAAGGAAGTTACCTAACTTGCCCAAAGTCAGTTAATCAGCAAGTGGCAGAGCACAGATTCAAGTTCGTGACTCAAGATGCTAGGGGCTTTGCTTAGTTGACATTTATTTTTATTAATTATTATTACTAATTCTGTGACAAACTTTCATAGAACCTTTCTATAAAATTATTGTTTTTTTTAAAAAATTCTTGTGTAGTTTTCCAAACATTTAAATATCCAGAGCTGGGCTGATTCTTACCATAAATGGAACAAGTAACTTGCTTAATATTAGTTTATGACCCTAAAATATAGAAGAATCAAAAGGCCCCCATACAAAAATTCCTCCTCCTGCTGGACTACCATACATCCTGAATTTTTTTCATTAAATTCATTGAAAAGGGTCATTTCTGGAGACGTAAGAATTTTAGCTGTCAGAACATATGTAGGACTGTTAACATGAGAGCAACGATTAATGAACAGTAATCACACTGGTATTTCCTAGTGCCCTGAGGGAAGGAAGAAACAAGGAGCTATCTGAGCTTGGACCACGAGTATCATTTTTGATTTGAGTTTCATTCAACCAGACTACAAACAAAGTAAGGATACCCATACTTTTATAGTATGGACAAAGAAGAGAGGATCTGGGAAATATGGGTATGGGGCTGTGCAAAA
Source organism: Monodon monoceros (assembly GCF_005190385.1). Taxonomy (NCBI): domain Eukaryota; kingdom Metazoa; phylum Chordata; class Mammalia; order Artiodactyla; family Monodontidae; genus Monodon; species Monodon monoceros. The sequence goes on along the minus strand of NW_021703776.1, from coordinate 32,429,374 downwards.
TGTGAACAGATGAGATTTGTCTTCAATAGCAAAATCTTCAGTTTTCTTAGAGACCCAAAGTGGTCCCCAGCTACCATAAACATGTCACAAGTGTCCCTTTAGACACACTAAAATACACCTGGCCTAAAGGACTCTGTGCCTTCCAAAATCTAAGAACAGAGACAGCTTTCTATATAATCAGCTAATTGAATGGAAGATTTTACAAAGAAAACTCTCTCCTACTAGAACCCTCCTTACATGAAAAGAACTTTGTGCCATTCTCTAAATCAATGGTTTCCCAACTCATCAATCGAGGAGCTGGTTAAACATGCAGATACCTGGAGCTCACCCTACAGATCTAACCCAGAGATCTGTAGATCTGGTGTAGCGCCAGGAAACTACGTTTTACCAAACATCCCAGACTGTTCTGAGGCACAGAATCTGAAGATCACTCTTTAAGAAATATGAGCATAGGGACTGAATTCCAGGCTGCTCTCCATAGGTACTTGAAACCTCAGGGTTTTCTTTTGGCCATTACCAGAAACTTTTCTAGAATTATATAAGAATTGGGGAAGTCATATTTTAGTTTATTGTATAAAATAAAGATGCTTTATTCACTCTACAAAATGTGAATGTATTTTCATGATTTATAGCTACCAGGATGGATAAGCTGTCTCTCTTTCAGAAATGACAGTGTGCCGTATAGAAGGAGATGCACAAAGGGAGTTTTAACAGCAGAATCCCCTGATGTGCTCATAAAGTTACGTTATCAGCAAAGCTACTTAACCAAAACCTTAGCTTTTTCTTCTAAAAAAATAGGCAACATACATTTCTTATGGTAGAAACTGTCTCCATCCATCTCTATTACTGTAGAAGTTTCTCTGAAATGAGCATTTTTTAAAAGGTGGTAACATTTTCCCTCTGCTGCCTTGCAGCCAATGCATAGGCATTCAGAAAATCTCTTACTTAACGTTCTCATACACATACGTGTAGTAAAAATCTCCCCTTCTGCTTCTGTTGGCCCTGGCAACACTTTGGATTTACTTCAGTCTAAATGTACAGACTTTGAGAAATACAACATACGTTTATTTTCTCCCGTCTGAATTTTAGTGCCTTTAGGTTAGTTTCTAGCTAACTTGCCTTTTGCAGTATAGTCCAGAAACCATTAGTGCCCAGCAGAGGTTTCTGTTATTCTCCATACTCCCACGTCAGAACTTTCCTCTCTCTGTTTCTTCCTTCTTTGCTACACATATTAGCAGGAAGCTAAGTAGAGCAGATGGGTAAGAAAGAATCAAAGCATGACAGCCTTCAGTACAGTAATTATAAAAGCCACAGCTTTGAAAACTGCCTGATAAGCAGAGAGCCAAGCAGCTTATGTGTTGTGGCCTAGTCCTCCAAAAATCCAAATGCAGTTCTTGACAGGAAATCATATTGAACTTTGAATATTTAATGTGGTTATTGGCCAAAAGAACAATAGGTGGGTTTTCAGTGACTATTAATAGTAGGTTAACAGCTTGGAATAAAAAGGAATAGAAAGCAAGCTAGGTCTCCACCATCATCTTTGCTCTGGTAGGCCAGGCAGCCGTGGAACTGTGTTCACATAATTAGGAAAACAACCTTAGTTAGCCGAAACAAGGAAAACAGGAAAGTCTTCTTTCAGTGTTCATTGCCATGGCAGCCACCCAGCTCCTGCCAGGCTCCTCCCCAGAGATTATGCAGAGGTTAGGAGGAAAAGATAAGGAGACCAGATAGAGGGATCAACCATTGAAGGGATCTAAAGGAGACAAATCAAGGGGGATTTGCTATCTAGGGTCCTCTGAAGATTCTAAAATGGGAAACAAGTGGTAACAAACCCCAACATGCAGGGAGAGACAGTTCAGGTCAGCTTTCCACTAGAAGGAGCACTGTGTAAGGGAAAACAGTTAACAAGGAGGTTCAAGTTCCAGTCCTACAGTTTCATAGCTCTGTGATTCTGGGCAAATTGCTTATTTCTCTGAGATAAAGAGTCTCCTTATTTATTAAAAAGTGATGTGTGTGTCTTACTCCTAGGTGATCAAATGGTAACATGTATACAAAAACATTCTGTAAAACCCAAAGTACCAAATAAATATAAGTTGTGTGTTTTCTCTCTCCCTTCCGTTGAGAAAGGGATTTATGGTGAAAAGAAAAGGATCTTTGTACTGTTATATGGATGTTAGGGGAAAAGAGTATGAGTATGGGAATAATTGTAATGGCCACCCCTGTGAGGAAAGATACTCTGTCTTCCAATCAAAAAAAAGAAACTTACTGAGTGGGGACTTCAGAAGTTGTGGTGTGACCTGCTATGCTAATCTACATCCATAGAAATGTGAGAACTTACTTTCCAACAGAAAGTGTCCCATTAACTTTCACTTCTATGAGAGGAATAACAATAACTTAAACACTTAATGAGCACTATACTAAACACTTTATATTATTAATGTATTTAATTCTCACAACAACCCCATAAGATGTAGATAGTCTTGTTATCTCCAATTGTCAGTAAGGAAGCAGAAACACAAAGAACATGCACAGGGTCACAGAACTAGCAAATAAATAATGGAGTTTGGATGTAGTCCGAGTGATCTGGCTTCAGAGTCCAGTCTCTGAACTGCCCAGTATACTTCCTCTTAGAATAAGTCACCAAAGGTATACAAGCTAGATATGGGAGCAGGGTTAAGGGGAGACAAATAGACCTGAACCAGTAACTATGCTGGGTATTTCTATTTGGATCAATTGTATTAAAATTAGGATTGTTCATTTCTATGCTTTTTTACGTTGTTCCCAGCCAAAAGATCCTTTAAAAGTTCTAATTCGGGCTTCTCTGGTGGCGTGGTGGTTAAGAATCCGCCTGCCAATGCAGGAGACACGGGTTCGAACCCTGGTCCGGGAAGATACCACATGCCGCGGAGGAACTAAGCCCGTGTGCCGCAACTACTGAGCCTGTGCTCTAGAGCCTGCGAGCCACGACTAATGAAGCCCGCACGCCTAGAGCCCATGCTCTGCAACAAGAGAAGCCACAGCAATGAGAAGACCGCATACCACAATGAAGAGTAGTAGCCCCTGCTCGCTGCAACTAGAGAAAGCCCACGCGCAGCAGTGAAGACCCAATGCAGCCAAAAATAAATAAATAAAATAAATACATTTATTTAAAAAAAATTCTAATTCTATTTCAGCAGCAATGATGGGCAAGGGGATTTCGCCACTGCTTGGAAGGATCATTGTAGTAATGGTGCAGTGACAACGGCCCCATGAACCCATGAAGAATCCATAAAACTAGGAAAGAAGAAGCCTAGCACGTGAAAACCCTCTCCAGACCTCTTCCTGCTCAATATTCTCTTTCCTCAACCCCAGCCAACCTGGAGGTTTTTGCTATAAATTCAGTAAAGCAGTATAAACTCAGTGTAAATCCATATAAGGATAAACTATAGATAAGATTTCTTCTTCCATGGACAATTTAAATTAAGAAAGTTGTAGAAGTTAAATTTTAGGTTTTTGAATTCCTGCTTTACATATTTATGGTTCAAGAATTATTTCAACATGAAAATCATTTCTGAACGGTGGAATGTTTCTTGTAATCTTATTTGGGCATGAAGGGGCTATATAAGCATTTATGATAGGTTAATACTTTGACAAATGTGTTATTAGTGACTTTAAAACATTCATCATTATAGCAAATCATTCCTCTTTGTATATCCCAAATGGGTGAAATTCCCAAGACCAACATTGGCATGGGAAGTCGGCCTGAACATTTCTCTGGAGTAAGCTCTTGGCTCAGATGCCTCCAGGAGGTTGGACCAATTTGAAGGATCTGGTTTAACTCTCTCATGGAGTTAGAGCACTGGTTATTGTGCAATAAATACTTTCTAAGTGGAAGTGAAATGCAACTTAGTTCACTCTAGCTAATAGGGCCAGACTAGGTTAGGACAGATTCTATAGCAGACCAGCTTTGGCCTCTTTATAAAGAACCCACCTGGGGAAAAAGTATAAAGGAGATTAATGTCCCTGACTCAACCCCCAGATAGTCCCATCACCACAAAGTTAGGTTCCTCAATGTAATCCTCATCAGTGTCAACCCCCATCCCACTTAGCCTCCCCTCAACATATACACAATAAAGACAGCATCAGGGCTTTTAGCTGGTACTCTCCCTTCTCTACTAAAACTTTTCTTCTTGCTCTATTGTGCATCCTTTGGATCATTTACCTCTCACAGAAACAACTTCTCCCTTCTACCCTTCTCAGTAAATTTCATTTTATGGGAGACCTAACAAAGACATTAGCCTTTGTACATTTATGCCAAATGATTAAATTGACTTTTAATGACACAAATTTTACGACAGGTAGATATTTTGGCACATCTCAAATCAGAGGAAAATGGTATTTTCTTAGTTGTTCTGAGAAGCCTCCATTCCTGTGGGACTAGAATCCAAGTCTCCTGACTCATAACCAATTCTCTTCCCATCTTACCGGCTGACTCTTGGATCAGACTGAGGCTGGAGTCTGATTCAGCCTGGTTTTTTTTCCTTGCATTAAAAAAAAAAAAAACCTCTGATGTGTAACCTAAATTCAGTAACCACTTCTGATATTTATAGCTGAGTATTAAGTATTTTGAATGGCATTTTGAGCTCTAAATAATTCTACTAAATGTTAGTACTAAAACTGCCTTGACATCACAGAACTAGTGGCTACAAAATTTTAGTGTCTCACATCCCAGTAAACTGGTTGTTTGTATATTTTATACTGTGTTTGACATTTGTAAAGACAACAGGATTCAAGATCTGATGTCTGTGTCACTGAAGAGATTGCCTCAAAATCCAGCGCTTAGTAGGTCCCATCTCTGAAGAAATTCACAAGGAGACCAGTGTGTTTACCTTGCTGTGATCCAGCAGAGCAAACAAACAACTGGGTTCTGTGATGTCTTTTTACTGCCTAATGTTTAAATATTGCCAGTGAAACGGAATTATACCTTTAGCTCTGCCACTGAGATGCATTATTTTTCATTCTAGTAATATGTTTTCATGGCTAAAATGAAAAAGGAAATGAGAGGAAAATATTTAACCATGACCACATGATATGCCACATTTCTGTGAACAATCTGTGTGCTTCCAAACATCATTTGCACACTTACCATTTTATAATTAACATATTTTAAGACTGAGATCATAATCTATAGCAGACCAAAGATCAAAGCTCTTCTTCCAGCCTGGCTAAGGTATATTTTAGTCAGATATTGTTTTGAGGACCTTAACAAAGTACAATCTCCATGCTTTGTTCTCTTTAAATCATGTAGCACTTCAGACAGATAACCAATCATCTGACATCAGTTATCTGTTCTAACTACATTATATGCAAAAAAAGAAAAAAAAAACATTCATATCTACTGTGTAAATTCAGATCTCACTACTGGTGACACATTCTTCCTATTGTTAGTTGAATTCTCTGTTAAATCTCCAAGCAAATGAGCCTTATATCAAGGAGGCTAAGAAGTTTTATATTCATTAGTTAGAGCCTTTGAGCTATCTTTCTAATTGGAAAAGAAATTTTTAAGATTACCTGAGCTCCAAAGGTTATTTTGGTGTACAAGGCAAGGGATGATCACTATGTGGTAGAAAATTACAAAAGAGATATCATTGTTAGGCCTTCAGCATTGATGGTATTGTCTGGGCCAAAAGATTATATTCCAGTGCCTGATTTTTCCTTCGCTTTTACAGCTCTTGTTTGAAAACAGACCTAATTGAGATTCAAATGCTTTATATTTTGATAGAGTTTTTACTGCAGTTGCATATGGAGCTATGACCATTGGAGAAACACTTGTTTTGGCACCTGAATATTCGAGAGCCAAATCTGGCGCTGCACATCTGTTTGCTTTGTTGGAAAAGAAACCAACTATAGACAGCTATAGTCAAGAATGGAAAAAACCCGTAAGCACAACTCTGATTTTAAATGTCCACTTATTATTAATTGTCTATACGCATGCTCTCTAAATAGAGACTTAAATGAAGACATTATCTGATAACTGCAAAAGAGAGTGCTGTAAAGAATTAAAAGCTTGTTTAAATAATTGTTACGGCTACAAAGGGAGAAAGGGGGTCTTAATCAAATTTTCACCTCTGTTACTAAAATGTACAGACTTTATATTTTAAAATATGTGCTTCTAGTTTATTTATTTGCCTGATGCCATGAGAATATTCTGGAACAAATGATTGATTTATATATTTCATTTTACTTAGACTGCAAAAGTTTTAGTCTGGGATAAAGATTTGCATTAGGATTTATTCATTTTTTTCCTCTGATAACATATGCAAAGTAAATAGTGCCCTGCAACTTCAGATGCCATTTTTCATGGGAAATATATCTGCAAACAAAAGAGAGAAAAAGGGAACTATATTTATTAAATTATTAAATATTAAAACACATGCACATATTTAGCCACAAACTCTAAAAGACTGTGAATATTAAAAGGGAAGCAATAGGAAGATCGTATAATTTCAAAATAAGCCTCTCAATAGTAGTCTTATACATTAAACATATATTCAATTTTTCTAGACATCTTAAATTTAAAAGAATAGCTATTAGGTATATACTTAAAAGAAAATTTTCATTTAAGAGTATTTCCCTCTGGAATTTTAACAGTAGATTTATATGTACGATAGCTTAAAATAATACATTATCACTAGAACTTCATAATTATTCAAAGGAATGCTGGTTGTTAGAAACAAAAAGATCATGATATTCTCAAAATAGAATACTCTAAGATACATTATTTTCAAAATAAGATTTTATACTTGTCTTTTGGAAAGTAAAGTATGTAGGAAACTTTTTTAATCTTAGAATTTAGATATTTAATAATATTACTACTCATTTCTTTCTAAACATTACAATAGAGGGATTGAGCATCTCATTGATAAATGTCCTCATAGGACTGTATACAAGACATAGAATGTGGAAATGTTCCTTATAAAGACTACAAAATTGTTATTTAATCTTTATTTTATTTAATATATGTATACTTCTAAATATCAGTCCCTATGCTTTAAAAAAGTTAAAGTCTGGTAAAACAAAATTGGCAAATATGGATAGTTATTGAAGCTGGGAGATAGGCATATAGCAGTCCGTTACATATTATTCTCTCTACTTTTATAGAAGTTTGAAATATTCCATAACAAAATGTTTAAAATAGTAGGAATAAATTTTTAAAGGTATTAAGTCTAGAAATTTAGAACATCTCTCTATGCCTTTCCAAAAGGCACCAGAGCATACACAGAAATAATTGCGCTCTCATTATTCTGCAGTATCCTGATGTTATTTTAAAAACTTTTTTTTCACAAATAATATTCATGTGTTGTAGTGGGCAAAACAAAAAGCATTGAATAAGCTTAAAATAAGCTACTACTAAACTTAATATTTTGGCATATATCCTTCCAGGAAATATTTTTTCTAATTCTAGACCTCTTAACCATATGTTAACATTTCTTTCCTTTGACAACAGAATAATTTCATTGTCAAACAGTTTTTGGTACTCCTCCCCTCCACCTACCCACACCTCCTACCTATATACTGGGCTTGGAATATGCTGAGCATGACTATTAAACCTGACTACTTAAAATGCAGTTGATTGAGGGCAAACATGAAGTTCAAAAGAACCTAAAATCTTATGAACCAAATACGTAAATGGAAAGTTAATCATCATTTACTGATCATTCTGGAAAGTCTTTTGTAAACATCCCTGGTGTACATAAGTATTGGTTTACAAATTACCAACCACTAAAGAGAAAGAAGCATAGAGAGAAAGATAAACTTGTAGGCAAGTGTCACTGCCAAAAAATGATCAATTAACATAAATCTGAATTCAAAATATAATGTATATTAACTGTAAAACATGGTCCAACCTACAAAAATAACATTTATAGGGGCTTCCCTGGTGGCGCAGTGGTTGAGAGTCCGCCTGCCGATGCAGGGGACACGGGTTCGTGCCCCGGTCCGGGAAGATCCCACATGCCGCGGAGCGGCTGGGCCCGTGAGCCATGGCCGCTGAGCCTGCGCGTCCGGATCCTGTGCCTCGCAACGGGAGAGGCCACAACAGTGAGAGGCCCGCGTACAGCAAAAAAAAAAAAAAAAAACAGAAAAACATATGTACAGTTGATGAGGACCCCAGCTATGCTGAATTAAGCAATAAATGTCTATAAAGCACAAACTAATTTTTTTAAAATGCATTTATTTAGAGCAGCTGGTCAAACAGCTAATTTACAGATTGCACTGTGACTGGGTACTGAAGCCAAAGGAAACTAGTGATTTTAGGAACTTGGTGAAGTCCCGTAGTGAAGACAAGAACTACAGATATAAAAATCTCAACAGAAGTGACAGAAACAAATATGCAGTCAGCAACTCTATAGAAAGGAATACGATGTTTAAAATTAAAATGGTTGGACTTCCCTGGTGGCGCAATGGTTAAGAATCCACCTGCCAATGCAGGAGACACGGGTTCGAGCCATGGTCCGGGAAGATCCCAGATGCCGCGGAGCAACTAAGCCCTTGCGCAGCAACTACTGAGCCTGTGCTCTAGACCCCTGCGAGCCACAACTACTGAGTCCATGTGCCACAACTACTGAAGCCCGCTCACTCTAGGGCCCACAACAAGAAAAGCCACCACAATGAGAAGCCTGCACTCCGCAACGAAGAGCAGCCCCACCTCGCCGCAACTAGAGAAAGCCTGTGCGCAGCAACAAAGACCCAATGCAGCCAAAAATAAATAAATTTATTTTAAAAATAATAAAATTAAAATGGTTGTGGAAACATGCACAATTTTCAGAAAGCACTCAGCCAATGTGCTATAATTTGTTACAGCCTTTCTAAGTCATCCTCTAAACACTGCCAACTTTCTTTCACAGGACACATGTGAAGGGAATATAGAGTTCCGAGAGTCTCTTTCTTCATCCATGCCGCCCAGATGTTCTAATCCTTCCCAGTTTATCCCTCAGCATTGAGAAAGGGAAGACTGTAGCATTTGTTGGGAGCAGTTGCTGTGGGAAAAGCATTTCTGTCCAACTTCTGCAGAGATTTTATGACCCAGTGAAAGGACAAGTGGTAAGACTGAATTCAAATACAACTTATCTGGGGGTTAGTGGGGCTATTCTTAAACATTCCCTTGGGCTTAAGCATCCTCGCTGATTTGGGGAAGGCAAACAGTGCAGTAGTTAAAAAAAAAAAAATCTCTATGCCTTAACTAAGAGGATAAGCAAACCAATAACAGAAATGATGGATAGGACTTTGAGGCTAAGATCAAAGCTCCAAAGATTCTTCAACCGTTATAGAGCAGAAATTTTGATCTTATAAGCCATGGAATTCTCTTAGAATACAGGTGTTGGAAGATGGGTGTAATATCAACATCTGGGCTCTTTTGTCACTCTGTTCTGCCTCCCTGGTTCAGGCTTCCTGCTATTCACTCTGGCCATCTCCACCTCCCAACTCTCAAAACCTTAGACATGGTTAGAGCTTCTTTCAATCAGCTCCGTTAAGTTCTGATCTCAAAAAAATGCAACCTCTCCCTCCTTTGAACTCCAAGGACTGTTTTTCTCACCTGGCACTTTTCTTACTTTAACTTGTATTCAGATTTTCAATTATTCTCTCCCCACAACCACCGCCAAATTACACACACACAAAGACAATTTCCTGTTCTGCCTTCTCCTACCCCCACAAAAAACCGTAAGTCCATAAAAGTCAAAAATTGTCATGTTAGTCATCCTTCTGCTGCAATTTACAGTCTTTTCCCCATCACAGAGTCTCAAAGACTCTTTGAAAAATGGAACAGTCCAAAATGGCTGCCTTGTTACAAGAGAAAACAATGAGTATGAAAATCAGGTGACATTCACCTATTTGCACGTAGCATAGCACACTCCCTCCTTTAAACTTTCCAATGAGTTCCCACCACAGTTACAATAAACCAGAGTCCATACCATCAAATCAAGGTCGTTCATGATCTGGCCCCTGCCTCTCTCTCCAAACTCCTCTCCTATCCCTCCTAGCTCGTTATGCACTGTGTGTCAGTCTCACTGGCTTCTTTATGTCCTTTAAACACACTGTGGACCTTTGTTCTTGCTATTCCCCTGCTTCGAATGTTCTTACTCTAACTTCTTTGCCAATGTCTTCTCATCATTCATGTCTCAGTCTAAATGCTACTTCCTTAGATAGAATATAATGCATCCCGTCGCCCCCTTCCCAAATCCTCACCACACCCTTAGTCACCCTCTATCCCATTATCTTGTCTTCATGACACTTTCTTTTTTCTGATGTTATTGTTTGTGTGCTTATTGCCTGCCTCTCTCCACCAGAATATAAGCTACAGGAGGGTAAGAGCTTTGTCTTGTTTATTACTGTTTCCCCAGTGTCTGAAGAGTCCCCATCACATAATAGGTATGCTCATCAATTGTCACTTGAATTTTGTTATACGTCCATGTGAATAAACATGGCTTTGTACAAAATGACTTATTTCTGCATGTGGACTACTGTATCAATCTGCACCTACTTTCTCACCAGGTTTTAATAAAGTGGGATCCTGTTGCAGTGGAGGTTGGTATTTTTTTATCTGACTTCAATACAGAGCACCAGACGTTATTCTAGACTGTGAGCAGGTCTCTAGAATATATAGCCATTCCTAGAAATGTCAAGTAAGTTTAGGAGTCTGTACTTTAGTCAGTTACATGCTGTCTGCTTCTATACAACATATGATTTATGAACCTTCCTTGGGTAACATTATACTATGAAACAGCTTGAATTCCTAACCTTCTTGTTATGATTTGTATATGTTTGAATACAGTGAACCGTAACATGATACAGTTGTTGGATCTTCACATACCATTTTCCGTTCTGCTTTTGGCAGCTCTTTGATGGTGTGGATGCAAAGGAATTGAACGTACAGTACAGTGGCTCCGTTCCCAAATAGCAATCGTTTCTCAAGAGCCTGTGCTATTCAACTGTAGCATTGCTGAGAACATTGCCTATGGTGATAACAGCCGTGTCGTGCCATTGAATGAGATAAAAGAAGTAGCAAATGCAGCAAATATCCACTCTTTTATTGAGAGTCTCCCTGAGGTAAGAAAATGTCTGAAATCTTGAACTACAAAGCTGTCAAGTAAGCCCAAGTATTTTATTGGGCCTAAGTGGTTATTTTTATGTGCTCCATGGATTATACAATTTAGTTATTGCTAGCAGCTAATGTAAAGTTAGATATAAAAAGCAAAATTTGAGATTTTTGTGTGACTATTTTTTCCAAGACCAAACTGTATTAATATTCACTGAATTAATTTTCATATTTTGATTGTATACCTTCTATTCATTTATACTCTGCCATGTCTACACCACCATCATCCGCCTCTGGACAATCTTAGTAGCCTCTTAAGCTATCTTCCTGCTTCCAGTCTTGCCCCTTTCTAATTCTTCCTCACAGCAACTGGGAGGATCTTTTAAAAACATAAAGTAAATCATACCCCTCCCTGCTTAAAACCTCCTAATGGCATCCTTTGCATGAAGAATGAAGTCAAAACTCCTTATGTGGCTGGCAAGGCCTTCGATGATCTGGCCCTGCTTGCCTCTCCAGCGCCTTGCACATCATGTGCTCCCTCTGCTCCAGCAACACTGGCTTCCTTCTGTCTCGTCAGTTGGCCAAGTCCTTCCCTACCACAGGACATTTACATTTGCTATTTCTTCAGCTGGGCCCTCCCTTCCTCTGGCTCTTTGAAGAGCCAGCTCCTTAACTTTCAAGATCTTTCAGACGTCACTCTTGCAGAGGCCTTCCTTGGCCACCTTATTTGAAAGAGTCCCCACCAGCCTTTATAGCCTATCACATAGTCTTCAGGGCACTCATCGCAGTCTAAAATTACCCTGGTGCTTATTGACTTGTTTAGGGTCTCCTTTTCCCACTCAAGTGTTAAGTAAATGCCTGCTATTTTTGTGACCTCTCTGTATTGGCTGTGATGGCTGACACAAAATCTCAGAAAAGTTAAAAATCTTGGCTGACTGTAGAGAAGCCTTTAGCATAGCAAGCATTGATACAAATCCAGAAGTAGTGCATAGAAACACTGTAACTGCAGCTTAAAATTCTTGCAATATCTGTTTAAACCTACATATACACATAGATAAAATAAAAATATAGATACCTACTTTTGATTGGAAACAACTTTTATAATGTGATTTTCTAGCTCACTTTAAAAGGAAATGCCAAAGTTTAGTAAGCATTATATCAAACAACTAATCTAGTACCCTGTTCTTTGGGGGAGGATACTCGTCACCATACTTTCTTTTATACTACTAGATCTTCCCTCACCATCTCCTGTCCACACTAATTGATGCCTCTAACTATAAATGGGCCTTTAATACAATTTCCCTAACTCCAGTAAGGTTCTTCATTACTACCTATAATAGAAGGAGTAACATATATTTTTATCAATATTGTGACCCTTTGTCTTTCCCTTTTTTTACTAAGGCATTCATTGCGTTATTGATTCAGGGTCAGATTATTATCCACATACTCCTGATAGGTTTTTTTCTTTAATTTATACATGGTAAAATGCTATCCATTTTATATTTGTACCATTTGACTTTTGTCCTTAAATTGCTTATTATCTTTCATTCTTTTCATTGTACTATTTCTCAGATTTACCCAAAACTACATACTGCAGAGATTCAGTGTCCTTTTTACAATAAACTTTGAGAATCAAGATGATGTTATTTCCAAAAGAAAGAATAGCTTGTTTCTCAGTGTTTTTAACTTTAGTTTACCTTCATATCACTGTTACCCCTAAAATATATACAACCATAGAGAAATCTGGTGCCAAAATATCATTCTGGAATAGGACAGTGGAACTACTAGTCTAGCAGCAATGAAAATGACCATTTGGAGTGAAGAGAAGATAGGGAATTTGGGGGATCACTTAGGAGCTATTTCCAGGGTTAAGTTATGAAGACCTGAATTAATAATTATAAAGTGAAGTAAAACAAGGAAAAGGATGTAAAAGATGTCATAAAAGTGGATTGTCAGGACTTAGCTTAAGGTTGTCTGTAGAAAGTGAGCAAGAAAGTACATAATACACTGGGCAGCTTGCTGGAATAAAAACACACAGAGCATATGGTGAGAGTACAGAAGAAGGAATGACAAAGTCTCCTTTTTTTTTTTTTTTAACCATGCAAAAAAACCTTTATTAACATTTTGAACAGGTTCGGCTATTACTAAAACTGGTAACTTCTAATCTTAAATTGGGGCAAATGGCTAGAGTGCAGAGTGATGCCATCATTGGGCATTATGAATGCAAGACTGAATAATTAACAGCCACCCCTCAGACGGAGGACCAGGTGCAGGGTCGACTCTTTCTGGATGCTGTAATCAGAAGGAGTGTGGCCATCTTCCAGCTGTTTGCCTGCAAAGATGAGCCTCTGATGATCAGGGGGGATGCCTTCTTTATCCTCGATCTTGGCCTTCATGTTCTCGATGGTGTCACTGGAGCTCAGAGAAAACCACACAGAGGATGTTGCTTTGAATTGGGTTTTGAAGAATGAGTAGTTCACTAGGCAGAGAGGGGACAACACCATTCTTAGGAGGCAGAATAAGCTCATGAAGAAACACATATATGTGAAAGGGTTTTAGGTATTTTGGGGAAAATAAATTTAAAATTCTGAGTATAAAGAGTAAACTGGGGAATTGAGAAGAAGAAGCCAAACAAAATATGCACATGGACTAAATGCGAAGGTTCTGATTTACCAGGCTACGTTTGGAAATGGGAAACCGCTAGACATTTTTAGGCAGAGAACTGACATGATCAAATTTTTAAAGAAAATAATTGCATTTGAAGCTCAGCCTTTTGTTTGCTCATGCAAGAGGCTCTGTGGTCTCTGTGGCAATGGCATACACTGCATGAAAGGGGCAAGTCCTGGTACATTACAACAGTCTAGATGAGAGAAATTCAGGTCCACATTTTCTTTCCCCCAGTTCCAATTTCCAAAAGTTCTTAAACTCCATGCCCTCCTCTCCCCTCCACGCACAAAGACCATGTGTTTGATGTCAATTTATTGGGTGGCCAAAATGATGTGAGGCTTTATGAAATCTTTATTAGTCCTACTTAGAATGAATTGTCAAATATTTCTACAGAAATATTCATATATTTGATTACTGGTTGCTACCCAGCCCTTTCTGGGGGTGTTAAATAATATATATCACATATTAAATATAAATAATATATAGTATGTACAATTTACAGTATATTTTCTTCTAAAGTAAAAAAAAAAAAAATAGACTTCTTAAACAAATATAGCCCTGTGGGTTTCAGATAAAGGATTATGGACCTATCTGGCAGATCAAGGCAGGAGGGTGAATAGCAGAGCATCAACTCAGAGCATGCTAAGGGTAACACATCTATGGTATGTGCCATGGAGATAACCTGCAGGCATTTGGAAATATCAGCCTGGAAGACGAGTTGGCATAACACTGACTTGGTCTTGAGGATCCTCGGAGAAACACAGCAGGTGTAGATGTCCCCTAGCGGCCACAGTTTCACAGGGTGGCAGCTCTCAGTCAAGCCACATGATGTCTCCCACTGGAACCACCCTGAAACTCCTTTCCAGGGCCTGCAGGGAATCTCCAGAATGCAGTTGGTTTAGGACTAGACTCTTTCTGATGTTCCCTCCAGGATCCAACTGGTATTTAGACCCAGGTTCACATTGAACAGCCACTGCCCCTTCAGTGTCTCATAAAACAGGTGATTTTAGGGCACTCACTATCCCAGTGTTTGCCAGAAAATTTAGATTTTCAGTTTAAACAGGAAAGAATGAAAGCCTATGGTTCTTCATTAAAAACAAAAACCTTCAGTTTAAGTGTCTGATAATGTTTTGGGGCTGCTATTGAGACAACGTGTATAGTCACATTTACAATCTGTTCTGCTTAATGATGGGCAAAAACATCTGAACTGTATTTTCAACCAATTCATTCTTGAGACTTACATCTCCCTGCAAGCCAGAGAAGGCCAAGAGATGCAAAGTGATTTCTAAGCTAGTATTGTATCTTCTTCAGCTATAATAGAGGAATCCACATACAATTTAAGCTGGACTGGCAGAAAGAGCTACAAGCCCATTATCATTCCCACCCAATCCTCTCTCAATTTCTGGCTTAAGATTGAATTCTCTAATGAGATGGGAACTTTGCAGTGTGTGGAAATGAACTACAGAGTTTTACCTGATTATCTGTTGCCCTATGATTCCAATTTTAATAAAATGCATTTTAGGAGGAAGAGACCCAGCGTGCTAGCAATCCCAGATAAAAATCACAGAGGAGCTAGCTAAAGTCTGTTTTCTTCATAGAGCATTCACTTCAGAAAGGATGCTTTTACTGGGCGTTAGTAATTCAGATACCCATTGTTTGATATAAAGTAAGCAACTGAGCATTTTAAGTTGAAAAATGAACTTTGACATGAAGCAAACACATTTGTTATAAAGTTATATCATAGACTCTCTGGAAACCCACTCTGCTGGAAAGGCACCTCCTGAAAGCAGCCAGGTATGGAGGGAAAGCAATTGAATCAGGCTTCTCCAGGGCACTAACATAAATAGCACATCAGTCATGTGCTGCATCTTCTCTATAATGCTGCTACAGGATCCACCTTTAGAAGACTGTACACTTGGACTCACTTTCCCAGTGGAGCTCATCCATCCACACATCCCTGTCTGGGTACCAATGGCATGTATTTCTCAGACAACTGGCAAGGGCTACTAGAAAGCAGTGTGAAACCTTGGAGGGAAGCAGAGTTAACAGGACAACCTAGAAAGTAAGTGGGAGCCTGCTTGCTAATCCATTGTGATTTAGGATGGCTTCAGGATAAGTGAAAAACTTCCTTTACCCTTCCATGGAGGGTAATACTGAAAAAGGGGTCATTAGTATGTAGGAGAGTGTAGAAACATTGTGAAGTGCTAAATGTCACTATCATGGCCTGAAAAGGTGAATGGACTGTCTCAAGATGTCAGCCTAACTTACTGCTAGGATGATACCTGCACCTCTGAGAAGGGCATCACGGCATCTGGAGAGATGCGCCCATAGAGGGTTGGTGAAAGTCAAAGTTAAGGAACCCAATGATTTCCTTTAAAATGATACTTTAAATCATTTTGATCTGAAAACAGAAGACAATTTAACTTAATGGGGAAAGATTTGTGCTTACTGGGAACTTTTTTTCCCTAATAATTTTTTTTCTTATGCTTTAATTTGAACAATTCCTTTGTAGAAGCACAATGGCAAAGGTCTACTGTTTGTGATCAGATTAGATGTGTAAGTGAGATGGTAGTGTTTACTGCTGGTTTAGCATTTATTAGCAACAAAGCCCAAGAATAGATTTTAGTACTTGTTGGGACACAAATTTTAGAGAGTAGCAAAATTTGAAATATTTAGATGGCTCTCGCCTACAGTTGCCATGTTAATTTAAATAACCAAGCCTTGCTTTCTTAATTACACGTTCCTGTAATAGAAATACAACACACAAGTTGGACTGAAAGGAACACAGCTTTCTGGTGGCCAGAAACAAAGACTAGCTATTGCAAGGGCTCTTCTCCGAAAACCAAAAATTTTGTTGTTGGATGAGGCCACTTCAGCCCTTGATAATGAGAGTGAAAAGGTAACAATCTCTTCTTTCATCTCAGGATGTAATATGAAGTATGAGAGTGGAGTATTGTGGAAGAAATGAAGCTCAGTTTGGGGAAGAAGGCCTGGAGAGAATTGTAGTCATAGGGTCACCAGTTGTAATTAAGGTTTTGGCCTTTATAAAAAGGTTAGAGGCTGGTGGGGAGGTGGGAGAGAGTTGGGACACAGGGCATCTCATGTTTTAGAAAGGTTTTCTCATTTGAATTGGTCTCATTATCAAAAGGGACCCAATTCTTGAAATGTTTCTCCACTCAAGGAAAAAGCCCAATGAAAATTACTTTCCTGTTTTATTATTATTTTAATGATGCCAAACAAAATAATAAGGCAATCTACATATATAAAAGAGTGATCTACACTGCAATGTTGGAGCCTGCTACTCTACCGTCTATAGACTATTAGCTCTGTTTGAGAAGGAAACAAGGGGGCAAACAGACATGTAACGATAAACCTACACTGCAAGGTCCTTCAGTTGTTTAATTTTACTATGTCCTTGTCCCCTAATAGTTCTTGCATGTAGCATGTTCTTATTTGTTAAATGAATGTTGGTTGAATGAATTATAATCTTTCATATTTATCAAGTGCTTATTATATACTACTATCTCAATCCTCACAACAACTTGATGAATTAGCTTATTTTATGCTCGTTTTACAGATCAGCACACTAAGGCTTATAAAAGTTAAGAAACTTCCCTAAATTTTAATAGATGGTGTCTGACCTAAGATCCCATGTGATTAATCACCACACAATTGCTATTTGTAGATGATTATCATTCTTTATTTCCAAGGAGACAGTGTGTTATGAAAGAAAAAAATGGGACTTTTGGAACCAGACATATTTGGGCTGTAATCCTGGATTCATCAGTTACTAGCAGTGTGGCCTAGGTCCAGGGACCTGGACTTTTCAAATCTTGGTTTACTCATCAAGGAAATGAAAATAATCCTCACAGAGTTACTGAAAGAATTTAAACGAAATATCCATCATTGGAATATTTTATATACTCAGCAAATATTGGTTTTCACCCTCCACTTTCATTTCTTTTTTGTTGTTGTTTGTTTTTTGGCCATGCTTCATGGCATGCAGGATCTTAGTTCCCCAACCAGGGACTGAACCCATGCCCCCTGCAGTGGAAGTGCAGAGTCCTAACCACTGGACCGCCAGGGAATTCCCTCATTTCTTCTTATATAGCATTATAACCTCATTGTAGCTGAGATGCTGCTTTAGCCAGGACAGTTTTACAACTAAATATTAAAAAAAAAGAAAGAAAAAACCAACACAAATAAAAAAATAAAACTGTGAGAAGAAATGAAGTAAATTAGACAATTCCACTTGGGTATGGAAATACTACTTTCCGGCTTTGACTTTGGAACCACTTACTTACACACAAATAACCACCTAATTTTTATTCATTGTCACGAAAGCTCTTCAAATTAAAAGTATTACTTAATGTGTCTATAATTACTTTTTCTAGATTTCTATTGAGTAGGGTATTTCACAAAGTAGGGTAGTTTCCTTGGAGATAAGCAAATACACAATGAATGTTATTAGATTACCTTAATTAATTTGACTTGCGCAAGTTTATTAGCATTTAACCCAAGGTAGCAATCACTGGTCCTTCTCTCTTCCAGGTGGTTCAGCATGCCCTTGATAAGGCCAGTAAGGGGAGGACATGCCTAGTTGTGGCTCACAGACTCTCCACGATACAGAATGCAGATCTGATAGTGGTTCTGCACAGTGGAAAAATAAAGGAACAAGGAACTCATCAAGAGCTCCTGAGAAATCAAGACATATATTTTAAATTAGTAAATGCACAGTCAGTGCAGTGATGCTGTTGGAGTTAACACATATTTTGATCTTTGTATAATGCAAAGAATAATTAGTAGGAATTAGGAATTACTTAATAATTATTTGGCATGCTTTGATCTCCTTTACTGCATGTATCAATAGAATCATGCTATTCAAGTACAGACATGTTCTGTTTACACACCATCTTCCCTTCAGATTTTTTTTTTTTTTTTTTTGCGGTACGCGGGCCTCTCAATGTTGTGGCCTCTCCCGCTGCAGAGCACAGTCTCCGGACGCGCAGGCCCCGCGGCCATGGCTCATGGACCCAGCCGCTCCGCGGCATGTGGGATCCTCCCAGACCGGGGCACGAACCGGTGTCCCGTGCCTCGGCAGGCGGACTCGCAACAACTGCGCCACCAGGGAAGCCCCCCTTCAGATTTTTAAAAGGAAACAAAAATTACTAAATTCATTTAAGTGAGATAATCCCTGTATCCCTCACTTTATAAAAAGCACATTTGCTTATAAAGCAATTTGCTGCAAAGTGAATATTTTCCTTTCAACTTACACTATGAAATTGGGAATATATTCCCAGAGGGAAAAATTACCCAGTTAACTAAATTAAAAGATTTTAGCAAAGAGAGAGTAAGATGTAGTTGGGCCTGTGGCATTGCAGGGAGAATGATTTTAATTTGGAACTTCCCAAATTTTGTAGCAAATTAGAGTACTTTGAGGTAGTCCTTCACTCCAGACCATAGGACGTTCTCTCATAATATCTCTCAATGCTTCTTTCAGTGAATATCCACTGTTTCCCAAAATTCCATTATATTTCTTTGTCAGGGGGATAGGGAGGATTACAGTGTAAAATTTCTGGGAGAATTAAGTAGTTATCTTCCACTTCAGTAAGTGAAATGCCTTACATGATCCATTCTGAAGATTCCATTATTCCAAGCTTTCGGTTAGGCAGAATAAGTCACAAGCTTACCCGTGTATGAACACTTAGTTACTTAAAATAAGAGCTACGTTTATTACGGGTGAAAATTTTTAAATGCCTTTCTCTATTATTATTCAATCAAGTAATTTGTTTAAACTTTATATGTACTTTATTTTATGTAATATATGTATGATTTTAAAATTCTGTGTAAATAACAATATTGGTAAACTGAATCATGTTTTCCATTTACTTAAATATGTCATTTCATCTAATGATTTATCTCCATCCTTAATTGTATTTTCTTCCATTTACAGTGATACTTACAGCCAGCCTCTCTAAAGTACCCTCTGCCAGTAATCTGAAATCTTGTGAAAAAAATTAAAACCATTTGTGTCTTATGCCACTTTTTATAAAATGCAAAATAAAAATAGGCTTAGGGGATTGAGAACCAGATTATTGTTTAAAAGCATTGGCACTGAAAGCCTGTGGCCCCTTTGCTATGTGTGGATATAGAGCCCTTGGTGTTTCCTCTTTCCAGAGTAGGGTGGGAAGGAGGGAAAGGGCAATATGATACGGATATGCTTAATTCCTCAGAGCAGGAGCAGCCCAGGCCCAAGTCTGTAATGCCTCCTAGATTAGCAAATACCTATAATGCCTACTTTCCCCTTGAGCCTATCCATAGCAATCCTACTGTCATACCTACAGATGTCAGAGAAACACTTTCCTTTCTAATTAATAGACCTGTCTAATTTTTTATTTGCATTTTTATTTCAAAAGATTTTAAAGGATGCTCCACATCAGCATTCTCTTAAAGTCACTGCCTTCATGGGAACAAGCAACCATGCTGAGAATTAGGGTCCCAGATAGTCTACAAGGATCTGTGGGGTTATCAGCTGATGAAGGCAGAAAATAAGTAGAGACCAGCTGCTTTTAGGGACTGTCGCAGTTTAAAAGTTTAAAGTTGCTGTACTGTTCTTAAAATGGTTTTAAAATATATCATTTTATTTAAAACACTAGTTTTAATAGAACCAAGGCACCCCATCCCCAAAATTATTCCAGCCAGCTATGGAATTACTTCAGTGAGGTCAGGATTTTAGGAATATTTGTAGAAACTTTTTCAAAATGAACTACCATTTACACATACCTTATCAGTTTTGTAAGTCTGACTTTTTAATCTGTATACTTTTTCTTAAATCAGGGTATTCTATAACTGGAAAAGAAGCTAAGTTAGGAACTGAGATTTTTATCTTAAAAAAATTGAAATGAAAAGGTACTTTAGCAGATTTAAGTCTAGGTTTTAAATTTTAAATCACTCCTTAAAGCTCTTATAAATTAATTATTAAATAATAATATGTTTAGGTTTATAGTTCCCAACTTGATATTTACGTAAGGGCTGTAAGTAATGAATGCCGCATTATTCAGGGCACCAAATCAGCACATTTAGCTGATTCAGCATTATCTTCTTATAGTGCCTTAGATATTGTAGATATTAAATAAATACTAGGTGACTCAGCTCAGAAGGACGTCTCTCATAGCAGGTACGCGTTATTGATACAGAAATGAGGCTTACATTTTACTGAAAGGATGAGCTGGTCAGCTGCAAATTGTTTTTGCTTCAACAGTCTCATATTGCCATCCCTTTGTCACGGGTATTATCCATCACTGGTGACCCATTGGATGGTTAGCTTTTATTCTAGGCTAGCCTAAGTCCACAAAAATGTTTTCTTTCCACTCACACGCAATTTTAATTTTACTTTAACTAACTTCAATTTTAATTTAATTAATTATGGTCTTTTATCATAGTGATTGAGTTGGTTTAATTTATTTAATTTTGAAATAATTTGGCACTTGAGTGTACCTTGCCAAATCCCTTTTAGATCCTTGTGGGCCTAACTTCCCACAAGACTTCTATCTATATTATTACTAGGCATTCACTAGTCTTGAGGACTTCCTGGTCTCAGGAAAACACTG
Source organism: Monodon monoceros (assembly GCF_005190385.1). Taxonomy (NCBI): domain Eukaryota; kingdom Metazoa; phylum Chordata; class Mammalia; order Artiodactyla; family Monodontidae; genus Monodon; species Monodon monoceros. Next base: position 32,408,023 of record NW_021703776.1, on the reverse strand, counting down.
ACTTCTGCCGTCATGATTCATAGCCTAATACTCATTTAGGCTGACCTCAGTCCAAACTTGTCCAAGCACTCTTGCCCTCTGCTTCTACTTGACCTTTGGGCTTGGATATGTTACAGGAGACAAAAAGGAAGCACCAGTGGAGGGGGGGGGGGTGTGGGCAGGGGAAGGTGGGCAGTGGGGTGGGTACAGGAGAACCTCTAAATACCTGTCCTGGAAAGTCCTAAATATAGTGAAGGCAGCAGACCAGGGAAGTCAGGATCCATCAGAGTCATCCTTTAAATGTTAGTATGTTATAGTAGCTCTCAGCCATCGCCACATCTTGTCCTTTGCACCACCCTTCCTTCCTGGAAAGGAGAGCTGTTCACTGAGTCTTAAAATAATTGAAACACCAATGAGGGTACCAGTGAAACTGAACCAATGTAGCAAGGATAAGGCACAGATATTAACAAAAAGAAATAAGCCACTATGTCACACCTCTTTTATAACTAACCCAACCAACCTACCTTATATCTTATCATTCCTTAAAACAAGCTGTGGTGTGTTTTTATGTTAAGTCAACTTAGGTCATAGCTAATAACCTGGTTTTTAGCCTACTCAACGTGTCAGTTTCATCGTATGTATAGCGTGCTTTGCATATGACCCATTATATGAAAATATTTCCTGTTAGTGTCCACCTGTGTATTCATTGTTCTAATTTGAGCTCTTATTCCCAGAGGGCTACTGAAGTGGAATCATAGGTTGACTGGAAAGTTCACTCATAAGAACTCATGAAGGGAAGAAACTGGGAAAATTGGAAGTAATAAAACAGAAATTAAAAAGCTCATTTAAAAGCCATAATTATAAAAAAAATGCATGGATCATCAAATATCTACATAGTACCTCAAGTAACACAGCTTGCCACCTTTTAGCAAAACCACACTGATAAAGCCTGTATTACTTTTCTATTGCTGCTGTAACAAATTACCACAAACTTAGTGGATTAAAACAACACACATTTATTATCCTATAGTTCTAGAGGACAAAAGTCTAAAATCAGTCTCTGAGGGCTCTAGAGAAAAATCTATTCCTTGTTCTTTTCCCACGTTCCTCAGCGTGCATCCTGAGGATATCTGATTCCTTCATCATACCTCCATCCATCTCTCTCTGCTTTCCTCTCTTACTCTTATAAGGACCCATGCGATTACATTGGGCCCACATAGGGAATCCAGGATAATTTTCCCATCTCAAGATTCTTAATCACATCTGCAAAGACCCTTTTGACATGTGGATATCTTTGGAAGGCCCAGCTTACTACAAAGCATTCAAACTTTTATTCCATTGAAAAGAAAAGACAATTTTTCTTAGATTTCCACTGAATAAAAGCTAAAAAAGAACCCTGAAAACATCCAATCGAACATCATCGTTAAATGTTGATGAGAGAGCAAAAACTCACAAATCTTCCCTCCAAGCCCTGTGCTATTTCCACTGCTACCCATCCTCATTGCTAGGCAAGGATTTGGAATGCGTTTGTCTTTCTCCCTTCACTTTTGCTACTAGATTCTGCTGTTGCTGGTATTTGCTTTTATCCTGAGACTAGATTTATTAAATAGAAGTTTATACTAAGTTCTACTTTCTTAACCTTTTTCTCTTTCCACTAAAATGCTTTATGCATTAGCAAGTAAAAATAGCATCCTTAATACTGTAAATATATGAGCTTTCACATACTTCTGACTCAGTATACTTTTGAATTTTCCTAAAACCATTTTAAACTACTGCTTCTAATCAGAGCTAATTTTTTTGTGTGAAATTTTTCACATAGGCATGGGATAAGGACTTTATGTACATTGTCTCTTTAGTCCTTATATCAACCCTATAATGACAAATATTAACATTATCTTACTTTAAAGAGAAGAAAACTGAAGCTTAAGGGAATTAAGTAATTTGTTGAGGCCTGGGCTTTGGTATTCACAGCGTTATCTAACTCCAGAGCCCACAGTCTCCATCATAGCACCAAGTACTTCTGTCCACAATTTATTCAGGAAGATGGCTAGCCAAACTGAGAGTATAGTCATTGCTCACAGGAGCATATCAATGTGAGGATCAAAGTAAAGTTTTGCCAGCAGTTACGTAGTCTAATAAAATTAACAAGCCACACCCTAAAAACATTCTCTATGTCCACACTGCTGAAACAAGATTGAATTCAGCCCAAGTTACACGATATGTTTTTCCTTTTGTGCTTACTTACATGTATAAGTGTTGTGGATTTGGACACGTTTTACCTGGTAAAATTGTAGAAATATGAGAATTCCAAGCTAAAAAATTTTTGAAATAGTCACACTTCTTAGACAAAAGCGTAGTATCTGTGATTATAATGTCTATGGAAATATGCTGAAAAGCATCACCAATGTAATTGAGTTTGTTAGGCATGTTTTCTTAATGATTTATACGTAATTATCAAGGTCCAATTTAATCCTTCTAAAATGTTTTACTTTTTAAACTGCTTGAGGATCTGTTTATTGAGATTTCAGAAAAGCAAAAGTTAGACAATTAGGTGTGAAATTCTGTAAATGAATGCAATCACTGCTGCATTATTAAACTGAGGGAAAGAATGGTCTTGTAAACTGATCTGTGTTTTTGTAGATGTAGTAAATGATGGAATGCTATTCTTTATAAGCCAAGTAAAATTTGCTATTGAATGGAGGTATTTTGTTTGATCATCAACTTTACTACAATCCAGTAATGTAATACATGACTAAAATATTTTCTTCCCAGTTGAAAGTCAAGAAGAGATTCTAGGAAAAGAGTTGAAGTTGTTAAATTACCAGAACATTCTGGACAATTGTAAAGCAAAAAAGAAAGAGAGAGAGAGCAAGGGAAAGAATGAACTAGAGAAAGAAGAAAAACCTATTTGAAAATACTCAAACAATAAAGAATGAAATACACTCAAGCAATCAGCTTAGGATTGGAAGGAAAAAATATTCTACCATCAAATCCTCAGAAAACCTAAAAAAGGTGTACAAATTTAAATGTAAAATTCTTACTTCCATGGCCCCAGGTAAAGCAGAATTACACCTTTGCCTACATTAGTTTCATAAATTCCTTTAGTCCCCAGTTTCCTAGGGCTAAATCCCTTGAGAAGAAATAGGTTAAGAGCAACATATAAGCCAAAAAGGAAAAGCCTGGCTCTCACAGGATGGTATGTACAGGACACCAAAGGAAAACAGGAGCAAGAGGGGGTCACCAAATAAGAGCAAGGTCGACAGGGCTCCCAAGGAGGGAGACAGGGAAAAAAAAAACCTCCAAAGTAACAAAGAGAATGCTTTCTATTATAAAATGAAATGTTCCTGTCAGTAGTAGTAGCAATAATAAGATCAATAATATAAAATAAGCTAGATTCATAAGTTCTAGTTTTTATATCCAATATATAGTTTTTATATAGAACTTATAAAATTAAGTTCACACTGAGCACTCATCTATCAGGCACTACAATTGAGCCTTATAGGCATTAACTTACTGACGGTAAGATTCTTTTATTCAAATTTTACCAAATGGGGAAACTGAGGCACAGAGTAATTAAGGAATCTTCCCAAGTTCAAACACCAAGGAAGTGACAGAATGAGGATTCAGCTCAGAAAATCTGACTCTATAACCCACACTCAACTAACCCATTAGCCCTCTAAGATGGAACCGGAGGTGGTAAAGTAGAACTTTTGAATTATTTACATAGAAAACAACTTGCACTGTGCCTCCCCCTTACACTGCAGACATACAAAGGTGCACGGTTCCTCTTTGGTTAACATTCTGATGTGAAGCTGGATTTTTTTTTCTGCCCACCCACACTGAAAAAAATTCTCGTACACAACACAATTACAATTCGGAAGGGTTAGAAATATAGCTGCTCTGGCAATAGCACATTTTCCCCACAAGTGTTCAGTTTTCTCTACCTTCAGACACACACACTCACAAGTGTAGAGGAAGATTAGACCCTGAGATCTACATAGATTGTTTCTCTCACTGTTGAATCACCCCTGCTATCTTATTTTCAGGGTGTTTATCATGACTCTTTTGTTCCATTTGCAGCCCACTTGCTGATGCATCATTCCTCTCTTTGCGTAAGATAAAAAAGATCTTGATAGCTATGTTATACAAAAACTAAGACAGATTTACAAATGTTGCAACTAGAAAAAAAAAACGGTAGTAACATATGCATTGGGTAATGTATTGGCTAATGTGGAGCCATCAAAAGTGGTTCAGGTTTGCTCAACTATACTGAGGCTCCTGTTCATAAGAACAACTCTCCAAATACTGTACAATAAATACTGCTTCAGTAATAAAATTATTTTAAAAGGGATATTTAATGACGGACTATAAAATTCCATCTATTTCCATACTGATGGAAGGTCTATGACATTAACCTAGACAAAACATTCGGAACCCAGCATACACAGAATAAGCAAGAGAAGTACAAAACATCACAAAATGTTAATCATTAACTTCTGAAATGTGAAGGACAACAATCCCGTGGTTCTTCGCTGATGTTATGTATTTCAAGTTGCTCCTTAAGTGAATATTGGAATCTTCAGAGAAACTCCAGTCTCGTCAGAAAAGAGTTAACCTTACTCCTTTCTCCACATTCATTTTTACCAAGGTAGATTACAAAGCCAAAGATAAAAGACACTTTCTTTGATTTACTCAGGTAAAATTCTTCTAAAATGTGTAACATTTTAGTAGAGCATACAAACTAAGGACTCAAAAGTACACCTCTAGCTCTAAATCTTAAGTCTATTTATAGGTGTCAGAGAGGTGTTGATTTGAGATTAACATATTCTTAAATTAAGATCTATAGCCTGCATCAAATTCTCAAAGGGGTTTATTAACAACAACAAAATTGAGAACCATTGTTCTAGACCAGAATTAAAAAACAAAAACCAAAAAACTATCTCCAAAACCAGCCACTTTAAATATAGGATTCATAAATAAAAGTTGTAAACCTGAGCATGGATAGAATAATTAATGAAGTCCAATAAGTGTTCACCTATTTTCTTTGCTGTAGTATAGTTTTAAAAAGGCATAGGCTCTTGTATCCTTTTTTTTTTTTTTTTGGTGTATTCAGAATTTCCTATATATAGTTAAAAGAAGAAAGAGCAGTTACTTTTACAAAAGTCTATTTAGCAACATCAGTGAGCTCTATTAGTTTGTTATACGCAATAGAATATTTAAATTTACTTAATAATCAAGTAACTTTATTTGGAGGACAAACTAAATTAACCTCTGTCCCCTTGTAACAATTTTAGATCAAAATAGATTGGGCTTAATTCCAAGTAAGTACATATAGACTCACAGACCAAGGTTTAAGTTATTTTAACACAGTTTGAGCATTTTAAAATTATAATGCTATAATGCCTACATATTATTAAATTTTTAAATAGAGTCATAAGGTCGAATGATGGGGTGATTTTTTATTTTTTTCAAATGATCATTTTTTCCTTAAAGAAAGAACACAAGAAACATTTTACTTCTGTTTTACAATTTTAAGTAAGTTCTCCAATTATGACTGTGATTCACCATCATGCTTAAGGGTTATTTTTAACCCAAGGTACTGAACACAAAGTAGGCTGTTGACTTGTTTTTAAAATTTTTTGAACAACAGAAAATGTATCATTTAAAATATCACTATGGGTTTTCCCTGGTGGCGCAGTGGTTGAGAGTCCGCCTGCCGATGCAGGGGACACGGGTTCGTGCCCCGGTCTGGGAAGATCCCACATGCCGCGGAGCGGCTGGGCCCGTGAGCCATGGCCGCTGAGCCTGCGCGTCCGGAGCCTGTGTTCCGCAACGGCAGAGGCCACAGCAGTGAGGCCCGCGTACCGAAAAAAAAAAAAAAAAAAAAAAAAAATCACTATGAGATACAGTTTACTCTACTACAAGCTGAGGCTATATTAGAGATACGGTATATGTCCAATCTACTTACCCTCTTCTTCTCTTCTCCCAACAATTCAAGAGTGACAGCCTCTTTAGTGGCTGTATTTAAGCATTCCTTTCAAGGGCTAATGAATATGTCATGCAGGTATTACTTCAAGCTTGTTAAAGAATAAATTATGTAGAATTATGTAAAACGTTTTTAAGAAACTTAGAATTAATTAGTGATTAAGTAGACGTAACTTTACTCTTGGACGTTATTTCTCCAACAGTCATAAAATATCAACATTTTAAAACAGATCTTTTCGTCCCGCTAAGACAGCTGATTCAAATCAGACTCATTATGTATGGTGGCCATGAATGAATTACCTCTCTTTAAAGGTCAATTCTGTGGCTTCATGCAGCCAGGGGCCAAAACATCTGGCTAATTCAGTCAAAAAAGTAAACTATAAAAATCATGTCATTTTTGGGGGGTATCCTATAGACTCATTGATTGAATCTTTTTTTTTTTTAACTTTTCAACCAGTTACAGCTAACATGTTCAAGTGAATCTATATTTAGTACCATATGACAGTGGTGTCCACTCTCAGTTGGGAAATACAACAGATTGTTTCCCAAAATTCTTTTGTAAAATGATAACACATATTATGTTCCATTTTGCCCACTTACTGTAATTAATCTGGTACTAACAAATGGAAACCGATCTGCAGGTTTCAGTTTACTGGAACTGTATGGTGCAAAGCCTTAAAAGGAGTTTCTGCTTCCAGAGCCAGCACTCTCTTTCCCCACAATGTTCTCCATTGGCCCAGATCATCTGCTTGATTTTGCAACCAAGTGGACGCTCATTCAAAAGGTCATAACCATGGAAGGACAATTCACAAAAGAGGGAATAAAAATAGCAAATAAAGATGTGGAAGAAAAGGTTAGGGATCTAAAATATACAACTTAAAGCAATAATGAGATTCATTTCTTCCTTATTAAGTGAACAAAGAATTCAGTGCACTTAAGGCTGGTTCTTTCAACAGCTGTTTCCTGAAGTATAAACTGCTACAGGGATAGTAATCTGGTCATCCCTATCTAGAGCCTTTAAAGTGTTCTTATCCCTCAAGAATTCCCTCCTCTTTTAGTATCCTAAGGAAATAATCAGAAATTAGAACAAAAAGTCATGCAAAAGGATGTTCAATCATTTGGAAACAGCTAAATGCCCAGTATTGGGGAAGTAGTAAAATTTTGATATATGAGGTCCATACCATTTAAAATTGTGTTTGCAGATAATTTTTAATAGTGGGGGGAATTTATTTTAATATTAATGGGAAAAAAGTAGGTTATACTCTTGTACATACATGTAAGAAAAAAGTCACTTGGAAAAAAGATTATAAGACATAATTGTTGTTTCTCAGAAGTGGCTTTAAGGTAATTTGTTTTCTCTGCTTCTTCACAATTCCTTGTACTTTCTAGGATATCTTCAGTGAGCATCTAAGAGTCTCCAAAAAAATGAAGTTGAAAACTTCTGTTGAAATGGAAAATCTTTGGATTAGGATGGAGGTATTATGAGTGGACAAATTTGCATTTGTATGTGAAGGCCTCCCTTAAAATTCACAGAGGTAATTACATTTTAAAAAATATTTATTAATCCAAATGAATATCTAATTAGTTTTATAAAACAAAGTAAAGTGGGGAAAAAAAGTAGGGCAATTTGTGGAAACTTGCTTACAATTTAATTTTCAGGGAGTGCTACCATCAAGGCAGCCTCCAAAGTAAATTTTCCTACACTTCCCAGTTACCCATTTCTTCTGGACACTTACAGTAATAGGTGTATTGCCTGGTAAAAGCAGCTACCTTTAAAGCCTGGGTTTTTGATAAATTCCCTGTTTATGGATAGAAGACTGCCTGTATTGTTCTTAATGATTTACCTGATTGGCATACATGGCCTGTAAATATTGTTTTTACTTACCCTTTGAGCTGTGTGAAAGCAAGATGGATAAACCTCAGATGCCAGGTTCATTCTCCCCCTCACTTCTTATTAGCCTGTATCGTGTCTAAGCTACACAGAATTTTACTCATTATTTCTGGGGATAATCACAAACAATAATTATCAAAAGATAGGAAATTGTTAGAAAAATTAAATTAATAGTATAAATGAATCACAAGAAAGAAAACTCTTACATTAGGATAATGGATTGCTTCTTGAGAAAATGTCATGAATAAATAAGTGGCTATGGGCTTCCCTGGTGGTGCAGTGGTTGAGAATCTGCCTGCCAATGCAGGGGACACGGGTTCAAGCCCTGGTCTGGGAGGATCCCACATGCCGCGGAGCAACTAGCCCCGTGAGCCACAACTACTGAGCCTGCGTGTCTGGAGCCTGTGCTCCTCAACAAGAGAGGCCGCGATAGTGAAGAGGCCCGTGCACCGCGATGAAGAGTGGCCCCGCTTGCCGCAACTGGAGAAAGCCCTCGCACAGAAACGAAGACCCAACACGGCCAAAAATAAATAAATAAAATAAAGAATTATTCTGCCTTCCTCACTGAATTACTTACTAAAAAAAGAAAAAAGACCAAAACTTTAATATTAAAAAAAACCCTATAAAAAAATAATAAGTGGCTATTACCTTTATGTCCTAAATAGCACTACTTGCACAGAAGGAAAAACAAACTCTCCTGGTACAGAGAACTTTAACTTCTGGTTATTTAGTTGTAATCGATGGAATACCTGGCAACTGAATTTCATATGCAGTACTGCTACTACAACTTATACATGACTTCTGGAAATATAGGAATCCACATTTATGCAGTTTAAGTAAGAGCAATTAAACCGGGGGTAGTGTAAAGTATCTACGGAATCGAATTTGCAAAAGCAAAACTTCAGTATAGGGTCCTAACTGCATGAAACTAATGAATAGAAATTAGGGTGATTTTTTAGATACCTCCTTTTTTATAGCATTAATATTAAAAAGAAGAGTGCACACATCAGTATAATATTACTTTCTTGAAAGCTAGATAAATGTAGTTTCTTAGTATGGCAAGGTAGTACTAGCATTCTAAAAGTGTAAAGCCCAGATTGAAGCCAAACAAGCTGAAAAATAAGAAACAGAAAAGAGTGATAGGAAAATCAATTTTATATTTTCACCCTACAGGTAACAAGTAACTTTTAACTTCATTATGTCTTGCATTTCCCTTTTAAATAGTACAGCACGCTATCCTTAGCATGTTCATGAACAGGCATGAGTTACTTTGTTTGTATATTGTCTTCTATTTTTAGATTTGTCCTTATAGATACATGAATTTCATTCAAAAAATGAAAAAAAAATGAAAAATCAGGACGTCCAGTTAAATCTGAAATTTTTAAAAAAACATCAAATCACGTTTAGTATAATTACATCCCAAATATAGCATGGGGCATACTCATGCTAAAAAAAATTATTTGTTGTTTATCTAAAATTCAAATATAACTGCGTTTCCTGTGTTTTATCCAACAACTCTATGTAGAGTGAAAATACATTTTAAATAAAGGATACTTTCCCTTTTTCTGAAACTCCTTATAATCTCACTTAAACAAGACAAAGACCCATGCAAGTGTATTGCTCCATGGAGCGTAGAGACACATTTATTTGTGCTTAAAAAAAAAAAAAAAAAAAAGGACTCAACCATTAAGTTTTAAAGCTTTCTATATTCTGACAAACTCAGTTCCTTAGTAAAAATGATCCTAAAATTTAACTTCAAAAATATGGAGGAAATAAATAGAAACATTAGATTATTCGTATTTTGTAGTACAATAATGAGTAAATAAGTTATTTTAAATTGTAGAACAAAAAATAGGTCTAGGCTACAAGTAGAACATTGCTAAGAATAAATTTTTGATAATTTTAAGTGAAACTGTCAACCATTCAAAATTTAATCTGATGCTTCCATACATAAAATAAAAAATGAAAACTGAACTAGATATGTTTTCTTAGATTTTAATTAACTATGAAAGAAATAAAAAACTTTTTATTCTAAGACACTATATTTTAAAAACCTTCCTGAGGAATATCTTTCTACATAACTTGCTAATGTAGTACGTAGCCTCTGCATAGGCAAGTTGGCTATAAGAAGTTGAGCAAAAAGAAGTCAGCATTTTCCTAAGCTGCAGTCTACCACTGACTGATGTGCAGTGCAACATTTGTTGCCTTTAATTCTTTATTTTAAAAAATTATATACAATATAGATTTCCTGGGTTTGACAAATATACCATCATAATGTAAGATGTTAATAATAGAGAAAACTACTAGAGCTCACCATACTATTTTTACAACTTTTCTGTAAATCTAAAATTATTCCAAAATGAAAAGTTTACTTTAAAACAATGAAGTAAAATTGCTACTTCTTTTGGAGTATAAAGTAATAAGTCATTCTAAACCACTTTACAGACATAAATGCCATTCCTCTACAACAGGGATCACTATTATACCCCTCTTTTGAAGCTAAAATTTTCTCTACAAAACAACAGGTGAATTTTAAGAATGGAACACTTCACTGATTCTGATTTTCCTGGGTATGCATATTAAAACATTCAAATGAACATGTCACTAAGCAAAGTATGTTCAAATTTAATCATTACACCATATACTAAATAAATTATATCATATGCTTTCTACAAAGTGTATGCAACTGAAGAATATATAATGTTCTGTTGCCAAAATATTTACAAGGTTGTTTTACTGCTTCCTATTCATTACAATTACAACATTCAATTGTGATAATAAACTAAAATATGTCACTATTGAGGGTATAAGAAATATATGTGTACAGTCCTCTACTTAACCACTACAGGTTTTTGTTTTTTTTTACCACTACAGTTTTAAACCAAATATTTACTGGGAGAAAGAGCAAAACTTAGTTTGCCTCATAGTACAACGGCTATTGAATTGTCACCTACAAGAACCTTATTTTCTTAAAGTTTGGGAGAAATAGAATTTAATGTTATAAAAATGATTATTTTCTCTTAAATTGAGACTTCATATATCTATAGTCAAATTCTGTTAGAGTATGTATAACTTGATAATATTCATTCACTAAATCAATGTGAATAACTTAAATTCATTTCTACCTACTAGGTTCCCCCTTCCTTACAAAGGCCATTGTTTGTTTAATTGAAAGGGGAAAGTGCTTATAAAAACAACAAAACAAACAAACAAACAAAAAAATAAGGGACAGGTATGTAAGAGAGAAACGAAGCATTGAAGAAGAATGAGCACAAAACTTCCTGAAATGATGGGAAACCTGATGATAGGGTACCTGAATAATTAGGGACATTAAATTGGGTGCAAAATTGGGCAGTACAAATGCCTTATTTTCAGTTGAACTAGACAATCACCTGAACTCTGGGGGAGGCGGAGGGCACGACATCTACTTTCTTTCTTCTATTTCAGTGCTTAAAATGGAGTGGCTAAAAAACTTAAAGCTGGAAGGATCGGTCGCCTCAAAGCTGTAAAGATAACCCTAGATAAAGTATTGAGGGTTTTTTCCAACGTTCACATGGAGTACAGGGTGAAATGAGCATAATGTAAATCAACTCATTGTTTGGGCCCTTTCAAATTAGTTGCCAAGAGAGGAGTGAAAACTTGATAAGCAGGCTCCAGTTTCTATGTGTTGATTTAGAAATCTTAAAACTTGTGGGAGCTCAATTCATTTAAAGGAAGAAATTTAAAGGGAAGAAAAGTAAACAAGGAAAATGCTAAGCAATGAAACACTGATGTATAAAGGATTTTCTTTAAAGAAGAAAACTATAAAGAGTTCCCCTGTGCTTTTAAATTACAAATTTAGATTTCTTTGATTTAAGCTAAGAGTCTGATTTTAAAATGTCTGTCAAAATGTCGTGATCCATTTAAATATTCAAACTGTTGATGCTGTTTCTTATCTATCTTAGGGGGAAAGTAAATATAAATCAAAATCTTAAAGAAGCCCACAGTTTCAAATAGGGAGATGGCTATTTTGAATGAAGCAGCAATGCATTATGGTTTTTAGCCTCCCCCTCCCCCACAGAAAGTACATTTCTGAACTGCAAACCAGGTAGGTTCAGAACACTGATTGTAGCAGTTCCAGGTCTTGACCCTTTTTCTCAGAAAGCAAGCAAAAAAGCACTAAATCACTAAAATAAGTGAAGAGAGATAGCAAGACTAAGTCCAGGTATTTGGTGGCAAATCCCAGGTGGCTTGTCTGCCTTTTTCCAGGAAAATGCAGCCTCCGCTTTCATCAATGTGTACTTTGTCTTGATAGGAATGCATATTTAATCATCAAAGCAAAATTTTTTTACACTCAGACATAAGATCCTTTAGTAGAGATTTTTAAAGTACTTTTAAGACACGAATAAAACTTAAATTTAAAAAGTGACACCAAACTGCTTTGCAGGGGCAAGAAAGGTGAGGGCAGGGAAGGATTATCCACTCGTAGATTTTGAAAGACGCTTGTAGCTTACTTGTGAAGCTTCATTTACCATTGAGGTACAGGGGAAATGCTGTTCCTGGTGACAGCGCAGTGGGAATTCCCACTCCAACAACCCATGAAATGTTACTGCATAATTATTCACCTTCTGAGGCCCATTAGAACTTATCAGCAGAGAAAGAAATTTAATTTAAACTCACCCCTCTGTGCTAAAGAATGACCGGGACATGAGATCAAAGCCCAAAGCTCTGTCCTCCAGTGGTTTGCAACACCTAGGCACAATAGGGTGAGAGAACGCGACATTCCAGCGCTTCCCCCGGCTTTCCGGACCCTGGAGAGAGGGGTGGAGGTGGGGGTCTCGTCACCGGCTGGTTTGAGGGGGGAGGGTGATGGAGGCCCCGGAGGTGGATGTGTCAAATATATCCTGCAGCTCCAGGAGGCCAGACTGCTTCTACTGGGAGGCTCCAGGGGCTTGGCGCGCGAGGCCCTCACTGCAGACCAGATAGGCCATTCCCCTCCCTTCCCTGCTACTGGGATTGGGGTCAGTGGAGCCCGTGGATTTAACCACAAGCGGGAATGGCTGGAGCCATATCACACTCAGGTGTGCAGCTCTGCGAACTCTTGAGTATTAAGGAAGATGCTTATACTGCAGCGCATCACAGGGTGCCTTAAACGCGTATAGAAGGTGCATGCATAACCAAAAATACATGCCAAGTTGAATCCCTGGCATATCTAGAGAGTACAAAGTGGAACCCATAGATCCAAACCTGCACGATGAGCTTTCAAGACCAGAGGGCCCAAGTCCTAGAGCCGCCTAAGAGAGTCAGGGGCAGGGAGAGGCTTCCTGGGAGAGGGCTCTGTTCCTCAGGCCCCCCCCCCACCCCCGCAGGGAGCGGCAGGTACGTTTTCAAAGTAAAGATCTTTAAAGGGAGTACGGTACTCTTTCCGAGAGATTGATCCATCCTCCCCTTCCTTCAGATGTCACCAAAATACGGGGCCTGGAGAATGTGGCTAGCGCTCCCCAAATATCCAGCTGCCCGAAGGGTGGAGGGGCAAGAAGGGAAGGGAAGAAAGCCCAAGAGAGGTTGTCGGGATTTAGGTACAACTTGGTAAAGACAAGTTGAGTTCTGTTCAACAGGTACAGTGATTATATGTCTATATCTACCTATCGGTAAGATTCTCCCCTAGATAGTCCCTTAAGTGGCTAAACTGTTCTTTTGATTCCTGAAATCAAAAATCACAGCCAATCAGACTTGACTCTGCTTCCCTTAAGATAACAGTGTGAGAAAAGGTGCACAAGTTCCTGGCAAACCCATAATAAAATGACAAGAAGAACACTTCCTGCCGACGGAGGACGCTGCAGTTTGTTGATCTGCCACGGGGGAGGAAAGGGGGAGGAGGCGGGTGAGAGTGAACAAAGTAGTTTGGCCAAGAGAAGAGAACAGTCGTTGCTAAAGCCAGGAGAGAAATATCCAACAAGTTCGGGAAGAACCCCCTCAGCCCGTCCACGCCGCGGCAGGCCCGGGTGGCACCGGCAAGACGCAGAACTTGGCCTATCAGCCCGGGATAGGGTGGGACAGAGGCCCCAGGGTCCAGGCGCTAGGATGGCCAAGGACAGAGGAAGGATGCTTGGGGATTCGGAGAGAAAAAGAAGGGAAGGGAATCCCCCCATCGCTATCCGGCCCGAGTATCTTTTTTTTTTTTTTTTTTTGCCGTACGCGGGCCTCTCACTGTTGCGGCCTCTCCCGTTGCGGAGCACAGGCTCCGGACGCGCAGGGTCAGCGGCCATGGCTCACGGACCCAGCCGCTCCGCGGCATGTGGGATCTTCTGGGACCGGGGCACGAACCCGTGTCCCCTGCATCGACAGGCGGACTCTCAACCACTGCGCCACCAGGAAAGCCCCTCGAGTGTCTTTTGAGCTGGGAGGTGAGCGCGGGGGAGGCTCACCGCGGCGATTCCCACGGTGGGTTTTGGTGGAGCCAGAGAGGCTCCGGGAAGCGCGGGCTGCTCGGGCTGGTGTCGCCTGCGGCGGGCGCGCTGCAGCGCGGTCGCGGGGCACGTGGTGGCGCTCGCAGTCCGCGCAGCGGGCGGAGGCGGCCGCGACGCCTTTGTGTACGCTGGCAGCGCGCGGGGCGGCTTGTCCAGCAGCACGAGGGGGACTGCGGGAGGGGACCGGGGATCGCGGGTAGACCCGACTGCCGCCCCACCCTTCACTGCAACCCTCGGGCGGACGACGCGCCTCGCCTCCTCCGAACTCTTCCCGGGGGTCTCGGAGGGTCATTTTGAGAGCAGCCGGCACGTCCAGAAGGGAGAGGAAAGAGGAGGTAGCGTTTAGAAAGGCTGGGAAATTCTCCTGGGCTCAAAACCTACCCTTGAACTCAATGGAACAGAGAATGAGGGGAACTTTGGGCAGCCCAGACCTCCGCCTCGAACCACGCAAGGGATGCAGAGGGCGCCTCCACCCTTCCCTCCTGCGCAGCAAGAAATGCTTGTCTGAGGAGTAAAGTTAGGGAGTGGGCTTAAAAGAAGCCCCAATAAGATGGACTTGAAAGAACACCATGAAAAGCGGCAGTTTTGAGCGGGCGCTTTATTTCTTGTTCCCAGTCACTCCCCACGCCCCACCAGCTCTCCTCGCTGTCTCTAGCGCTCTAGAAGCTCCGACTGTCATTAGGAACCAAAGTAAAATGTATAAGGCTGCGTCCTCACCGCCAGGAGACTCCGCAGAAAATTAAATTAAATTAAACACGCGCCCAGGGACGAAAAGAAATAGATTCCGCCACCCCACCCCACCCCGCCCCCAAGCAAATCAACCCTTCTGCGTGCAGGGAATACAGCGAACCTAAAGAGATGGCCACTGACGCGCATCCCCTTAAACCTCAGCCGCTGGAGCCCAGGACAGCAAGGAATTATCGGCTTTCCTTTAATCCGGAAGCAGGGAATAAATAGGGCGAAAGCAAATTCTGAATCTTACTTTTTAAACAACAGCAACAATTGTATATCGAGCAAAGTCTTCAAAGGATGCCACCCGGAACTACAGTCCTAACTTAAAAATGAGTACACTTCACTCCTGTTGATCCCTTAAAACGATTTTCTTTAAAGACAGTGATAGAATTAATCTGCTGGGGCATTTTTTAAAGAAAGGGGGGAAAAGCAAACAACTATAGAAACCATCTTTTTAAAAGAGAGAGAGGAGACTTGATCATACCTGAGTTTTTCTTAGGGGTGTAGGAAGAAATAATAATTCCTGCCTGTTTGGACAGAAGCAGCAAAAGGCAGCAGGAAATTAAAAGCCCCAGTTTATTCAAAATACCTGCATCAAATTAACCCCTCTTTGAGGCTATTTGTATGAAAAATTGAGCAAAATGTAGAACTTCTTTCATAATAATATTCATCTTTACCATTTTAGGCAACCAGAGAATAATCAAATCTTTTTTTCTGTAAAGTTCCTACCTTAATTTACCAGCCAAAAAGATCATCTGACCTTTGAGCTAATCCTCTAAAATAAAATATTTGTTTAAAAAATTCCTCCAGTGGCCTTCTGTAACACTCCATTCAATAATCAAACCAAAAGATCCACGGGGAGATGAAAATGTTGATGGCAGGATTATCGATCTGTCCGCCCAGGAGTCCAGTCTCATCACGTGCTTGTCTTTTTTAATTTCAGCATTCTGTCCCCACGGGAACCTCAGTTGAGAAGTTATACCAAGATTGGAGTTAAGAGGACAGTGGAAGGAGGGCAAACCCATCCAGGAACTTTTTCTAATATCAGTTGTTATAGGAGAGGGATGAGGAAAACTCATCACATTTGTTTAAATTAAGTTTTAGCCTAAAATATTTTTGTTGATAGCCCAACCTTAACAAATCACAGTCACATCCCTAAGCAAAAGACAACATCCAAAAAGAAGTTGGACCAGAACAGGAAAAAGCAGGATAAGGAAGAAACACTCAAGTTTGGGGAAGAAATGAGACAGGTTAACAGAAAAGCTGGACTGAGCTGCAGTCCTATTCTAGTCTCCAGAGAGTGGACTGATATATGCTGGCCTGACCTCTGGGTCAACAACTAGTTTAACTCTACCTTGATCTGTAAGACTGGAAGCTGGTCCCTTGGTTCAAAGTGAGACCAAGACTTTGGCTTCATTTGAGTGAGCCTGCAGGCACTGTTAAGAGGTGCTTTAGCACAGATAAAGCAGGAAGAAACCACAATTTTGCACTTCATCCTCTATCCTCCAAAAAGATGTTCATCCCCAAAAGGGAACCCTGCCCACCCTGCAGAAAATGAATCTAGAAATATTGCTCAATAACCAACAATACAAAATAAACCAAAGGTAGAACAGAGAGGAGGAGCCAAAGGAAGAAAGTGAAAGTTTGAACATCTATGCTACAGAAAAATCTGTCCCCGTTCATCCACCCCAAAGAAATCTTCTTCCAGACAATATCTCTCCTTGTCATCACCCACTTCGTAAATCAAATGTGATTCTGTGTATAATACAACTGATATTATAAATGTACCAAGCTGCTTTCTGCTTACCTGCCACTACATTTAACTCATTCAGAACTGTTTTCTCCGAATCCCTCAGCTCTGCAACTCTCAATAAAAAAGAAGCAACACTTAAATTGTGTTCTGTGTGTGATTCCTAGGAAGAAAGTGACGAAGGAGACTATTTTACTTTTTAAAAACATTATTTAGAGCTATAGTATAGCAAAGAATCAGAGCTAACTTGCTTGCCTAAAACCATAGGATTGGAAGTCTCAAACATCAGCATAGGCAACAGGATTAAGGCACTCTGCTACTTGGGCACAAACTGCATTATTCTAAAATATTTTATCCCTAATTGTTTTTTTTCTTCTGAAATTACAGTATTTATAGCATTCTATTTTCACTTCCGTTTCTATGGATCATAAAGACTATATAAATTTCATTGGAAAATTTTTAGTTCAAGATGCACACCGAGACTGAACTTAGGGTGGGGGAATGCAAACAGAAAGAAAGAAGCTAAACTTATGAGAATCTGAACACTCTAACTTTTTATTGTTTGTTTCAAAATAATAATATTAATCTAATAGTGAAATAGTTTGATAAAACAGCAATCAACATTTAAAGTATTTTATGTTTCAAAGTATGGCTCAAGGAACACCCATTGCTTAAATGCACTTAGACATAACAAGACAATATTTTTTTATTGGCATCGTTGACACCTATGGACAGTAGCCTAGTAGATAGATTAAGGTTTAACCTTCCTTTTCTTTGGTGGCTGTTTAGAGACTTTAAAAGAACAGATAACTCATTTCAACAGGAATCTACTACTGATATTTACCTCTACATAATCTTTAGCTAAGACATGGAATGCCAAAAACCTGCTTTTGTTAGCCTGACCTCCTCCACCCCCTAACAACAAAAGTTATCCCCAAACCCATGTTTTTATTTTAGATGTATTGATCTTCTAGTGTAAGATGTGGCCTTTTAAATACCAAATGCAATCAATGGCCAACAACCTGAATCCTTCTGGAGAGTGAGAAGAAGCAGAACAGAGAAATTTCTTTAAATTGTTTGGTGACTTTGTACAAATTTTAAGAGGTCAGTAAATCCTGATGCTTGGAGCTAAATCTACTGGTAAATAATTAATTACATTTCTTAGACACTACAGTCTTTATGTTGGTAAATAGAGAAAACACAGCTTTGCCAAATATAGCATTCCATCTAAGTAATATCTTAAAGGCAATTATTTAAATATTACCACAAACAGGATTATATTTTGTTTAAATTAGACATTTAACTGAAGATAAATGCAAATGTCCATAGTTTAAAAAGGAAAAAAAATACAAATTAACTGACCTAGTCTTTTATCTGAGTTTATTAATACCATTTAAAATATTACAAATAAATCAATTACATTTCATGCATTTAAAATGCAAGTCTAAAATGTTCCAGAGAAAGGCTTTTCATTTCAATGTGAAATATCCAAATTATTTCAACATTACAATGAGCAATTAGTTTGCAGAATCTGCAAACATTTAAATGTAGTGTCAGGAGTGTTTATTAACAGTTAACAATATTACCTTTAGGAAATACACAAAGGCCAAAATTAGTTGAGATTCACTTGGACAATTTATTTAACACATGGGTTTTGGCAGACCCAGTTATTATGAAATATAGGTGAACTCTCACTTTAACTATGCCTGAACTGCCAGCAAATGCAAATAAGTACATGCTCCATTAAATTAAGTGTCATCCCACATTTATCAAATATTGTCTTAGTTACAGTTTGATACCTATCTAAATTCATACTCGAGCAAAACTAGGCCCGGAAAGTGCGTTTGTGGCTCTGCACCTCCAGAAGTGAGTTCAATAAACCTGCAGCTCATCAGAACTGCAAGAATAACTCTTAATATTTTCTTGTGACAAAAAAAAAAAAAAAATCAAGTTTACTTCAATATATTTTCAAATATTTACTGGAAGTAATGTACAAGAAAAATACTATACAAAATCGTCTCCTGGACAACTGCACCTCGCACCCATACATTGGTGGAGTTATAGTTAATTGATACCTAATCTAGAACGATTCTCCAGTTGTACAAACCATTAGGTTCAGATATATCTTACAATTTTTTTTCTATTTTCCCTTTTGGCATTTAAACTACAGCCTCGTCTGAAATAAACGACAGCTTCTTCACTTCTTTATAAGTTTGAATCACACACACAAAAAAAGTTTAACCCTAAGAATCTTCAACGAATTGCAAAAATTTACAGAAATGGGTACTA
Organism: Monodon monoceros; assembly: GCF_005190385.1. Lineage (NCBI taxonomy): Eukaryota > Metazoa > Chordata > Mammalia > Artiodactyla > Monodontidae > Monodon > Monodon monoceros. The sequence goes on along the minus strand of NW_021703776.1, from coordinate 32,388,948 downwards.
TACAAATTGACGGCTAGACTAGCAAAAAAAAAAAAAAAAAAGGAGATTATGCTCGGGAGTGGTGAAAACGAGGTAGAAAAGGACAAACACGGAGATAGTTAATCTGGTCTCACCGGAAAGGGTATTTTTGCATAAGAAAAAGACACCTACCCTCACCCCCACCCCCAGCCCCAACCCATAAGTTAAGTTAATGCGATCAAAATAACTTTGGGATCAATATTAGCAAAGTTTCGAGAGAAAGACTTGCTCACTGCTAGAGGAAAAGCTATCTAGAAGGGAAACCAAATGGAAGGATGCTGTTTTTTTATTTTCTTTAGTTTTTTTTTTCATTAAAAAAAAGTTATAAAGATAAAAGAAGGCTGCTGCATCGATTCACCAAGGCTGCCCTTAGCTGAAACTTGCTTCGGTTCCACCCCAGGGAACAAAGAAAAAGAGGCAGAGCTGACGTCGGAGAGCTAAACTAGGAAACTCTGGTCTCGGTGCCGCCAGATGGGCTCCCGACGGCTCTGCGCAGGACAGGCAGCGGCGCGCAGCGGCAGGGCAGGGCGCTCCGCAGCCTAGACGCCCAAGACTGAGGTTCTGGTACCAAGTCGCTAGCCCGGGGGGGGGGGGGGGGGGGGGGGCCATGGGTGGGCCTACTGCCTCGCCCTCCCCACGGCGCTGCTCAACCTTGCTCAGCCTAGTTGTTAACCGCACGTGCGGAGGCCCCCGGTCTCCCAGGCACTGGATCGGTCCAGCTCTACCTCCAGTGGCCGCTTTCCTCTAAAAGATGTGCCCGTCAAAGCTGGGGATGACGGAGGGAGGACGAGGAGGAGAGGACCAGAATTAAAGGCCCCGCAAGGCGCTGGCTTGGGCTGTACTGGGCTCCGACAGTGTCACCCGGTGGAGAGAGACAGCCAGGGCCCAGGAGAGCAACGCGTGTTACTTACATGTCCACATTCCCTTTACAAAGTTGTCACTGAGGGAGTTAAAAGAGAGAGGGAGGGACACGGACAGAAAGAGACAGAGAGAGTGAGCAGGGTGCACTGTAGAGAGGCTGGAACTGAGGCCAGGACCCACAGGGCCCAAGCGGACCAAGGTGGGAGGGGGAAGGCGAGAGGGGCAGGGGCGGGGTGCGCGTCACTCCAGGCCGTTGCGGTGCCCAGGCTCGGGGGGCTGCAGCAGCTCCGGGGAGTGGCAGGTCGGGCTGCCCGCGGCGCTGTGCTCGCTGTCGGTGTCGCTGCCCTTCTTGCCGCCGCTGCCTGACCCCGCCGAGCCGCCGCCGCCGCCGCCGCTGTGCGTCTTCACGTGCTTGCTGAGGTGGTCGCTGCGCATGAAGCGCTTGTTGCAGACAGGGCAGGCGAAGCGCTTCTCGCCGGTGTGGGTCCGCAGGTGCCGCTGCAGCTCGTCGGAGCGCGTGAAGCGCTTGCCGCAGAAGAGCCAGTTGCACACGAAGGGCCGCTCGCCCGTGTGCCAGCGCAGGTGCGCCTTGAGGTGCGACGTCTTGCCGTACACCTTGCCGCAGCCCGGGATGTGGCAGCTGTGCAGGCCCTTGCGCCGCAGGCTCGCCCCGGCCGGACCCAGCCGCTCCGCCTCCTGGCAGTTGGGGCAGTCGCAGGTGGCGCGGCCGGAGTAGCGGCGGGCGGAAGAGCGCGGGGAGCCCCCCAGCGGCGCAGACGGCCCTGCGCTCAGCATGGAGCCCGCAGCTCCGGCCAGCGGCGATGGGGCCGAGTCCGGGTAGGAGCCGGGCAGCACCGGCTTGAAGCCGTCCATGAGGTGCTGCCCGGCGGGGCTGAGCAGGTGTGAAGAGGCGCCGCTGCTGAAGGCTGAGTGGCTCAGGCCTGAGTAATCCGAGTTGTAGCCTCCGAGCGGCGAGTGCAGCGAGGTTTGGAGCCCCCCGGCGGCGGGGTGCAGCGAGCCGGGCAGCGCCGCCGCGCCGTTCGGGTTCTGCACGTCGATCCAGCCCGCGCCCACGTCCCACCAGCTGGAGGCGCCGGCCGAGCCCACGTCGCCGGCGGCGCCCAGGCCGGGGTGCGAGGGCTTGAACCACGACTCGTATGGGTGCGCCATGCCCACGCGCGGGTAGATGCCCTGCAGCCCGTCCACAGAGGTGTGCACCTTGGAGATGAACACTGGCTGGTGGGAGCCGTCCTGCGAGTGCGCGGAGGAGCCGCCGCCGCCGCCGCCGCCCCCGCCGCCGCCGCCCCCCGATACGCCAGGGGCCTGGAACACCGAGTAGTCGTTTGCGAAGGGAGAGCTCGAGGCGGCGGCGGCGGCTGCCGCGGCAGCGGCGGCAGCACTGCTGGAGGTTAGGGAGAAGGCGCTAGAGCCCGGCGAGCCGCCGCAGCTGAACGAGTCGGTCACCAGGGCCGCAGCCGCAGCCGCAGCCGCCGCGGCAGCCGCCGCGGCCGAGGACGAGCCGCCGTTCCTGGAGGGGCCCGACACGCCGAAGCTCGAGAGACTGGAGCCCACTACGTTGCAGCTGCCGGAGGAGGAGGACGAGGAACGTTTCCAGGGGTGGAAGCCTTTGCCGAAGGAAGATGAGCTGTCCGAGAGGGAGGAGGGAGACGGGCTGGGGCTGCCGATCTTATTACAGGTAGCAGCAAGCATGGCCAAAGGAGTCGATCCCAACCTCGGTTCTTCCTGAGAGAAGGAGGAGAGGAGAAGGGGTGGGGGAGGGGAGGTGGGCAAAGGGCCAGTGGGGGAGGGAAGAAGGAAATGTGCATTAGTCCTCCGGTAGCCTCCAAAACGCCCCACTGCACCCCATTTCTCGCTGCGGCGCGGCGCCACCAACTCACCTGGCTCCCCCAACAGCCCCGGCGCCCGGCTGCTTTCTACTCTACGGGAGGGGACAAGTTTGGCTGCCGGCGTCTGATTCGGGAGCAAAGCGCCATGCTAAAGAAGAGTTTGACAAGTATTCTCAGCTAAAACGCACACAAGGCCCCAGGCACTTCGAAACAAACAAGCAAGCAAAAAGTCCAGATTGGGGAGGAAGGAAGATTCCTTTGCGGAGAAGCCTGGGGAAAAACCATTGGATTGCTTTTAAGAGCGCTACCCCTGTAATCCACAGAAGAGCTTTGAAAATCCTGTTCCGGTCCCCAGAAACCCATCCTGGGTTGTTTCTCCCAGGCCAAAAGACGTCAAACTATAGGGCTGGCTCGCTCTTCCTGATTTTCTTTAAAAAAAAAAAAAAAGTCTACAATAGTAAAAAAGAGAAAGAGAGACGGGTTCAACGTACCTGCAAGACAAGGCGGGCTGCGGAATTTTCTAAGGGGAAGAGGGAAAATCTGCAGTTTGCCCAGGAGGAAAAACTTGCTCTCTTTACCCTCGAAATCGTCGCACGTAAAATGGGCTGGGCGCACGTCTCCCGGGCGGGGAGAGGCCGGGCGCTGCGAGGTGGCTTGTCTAAATGCCCTTCGAACCTTTTCCTGCTCTGAAAAAAGTGACTCTGCCCCCCTCTGCCCCCCTTTCTTTTCTCCAAACTCACTTGTATTTAAAGGGGGAAAAAAAAGCTCTCAATAGAGACTGATAGCCCGTGGCCTGGCCGGGGCGACTTTAACCCCCTCCGATCGGCAATAAAAGGAAACTAATTAAACCAGCAAGAGAAAATCCTGAGACTCACCCCTAGAAGTGAAGTTGCCATCACACAAAAGTGCCCTCCTCCTCTCAGAGGATCTTTTTTATATTGATAAATCAGAGGCAGTGTTTTTTTTAGAGGTGTGCAATACAATGATCAGTTCCGCCCATTCCACCACAATTGTAGCTCCCTCTCCGGCTTTGAAGTGCCGCGGAGGCGCGGCCAGCCAATCTGCGGCCTCGCCGGGCCGCGCCGCGCGCGCGCCGTGAGGTCATCGGCGCCGCCGCCGGCCGCCTCGGGGGGGGGGGGGGGGGGGGGGTGTTTGGAGCGGGAGCGGCGCGGGTGACTGTGTGTGTGTTGCAAAGCGGTTGTGTGTGTGTATAACAGTGTAACTGTGTACAAGTGTGACCAAGCTGAGAAGAAGACAGTGCAGACTGAGGGATGGGATGGGGGGAGGTTGGGAGCAAGAGTATAGCAGTGTAACAGTGACGGGGGGAGGGGAGGGACAGTGCAGAGAGGGAGAGGGGGTTGTGAGTGACAGTTTAGCTGCATGTGTGACAAAGGGGGGTAAGAGGGACGGACCAGTAAAGTGTTGAGGGGAAGGGTGTGAGTGTAGTGTAACTGTGAGTGACAAACCTCGGGAGAGAAGAGGGACAGTGCAGTAAAGTGTGCGTGGACGGGGGAGGTGGTGTCTCAGTGTGTTTGGTGTTGGGGGAGAGGAAGGAGTGTGAATATGGGTGTTTGTGTGAAAAGAGGGGGAGGGTGGATGAGTGTGTGTCCGCTTGATGTGGGAGAGACGAAGGCTGTGTGAATGTGTGAGAGAGAAGGGGGGAATCGTGTGTGCTTGTGTGTGTCTGTGCCACAGAACTGGGGGTGGAGAACAGGAACAGTGCAGTAAAGTGCACATACGTAAAAGAGAGACATGGTGATTTGAAGAGTGAAACTGCGAAGTTGAGTGAGGCTGAATAAATAAATATTCACAAACGCTATCACTGTCGCCAACTTCCTCTGGTTTCCTGTAGCTCAAATCTTGAGTGATTTTTTCCTCCCTTAATTTCATGGATACTATCACTACATTTTAAAAGAAAATCGTATTAATACCTTCCTCTCCTTTCCTGGCTCTACAGCCGAAGGGTAGAAATTTAGGGAGGCTGAGGGGTATTTTTTTAAGAGAGTTAGGGCTTGTGTGCGCCTGCGTCAAAGAGTTGTTACTTTGCTGCGGTAGCTTTTTTTTTTTCTTCTGAGGTGGGATTCGGCTTTGGAAGTGCAAGTCTCACTCTAGGGGAGAGTGTGTGTTTGTCCCGTGGCGATGAGTAAATTTCAATACAAAAGGATTAGATAGAGAAGGGGGTGGGAGAGTATTGTTTTTTCTGGGGGTGAGAAATTGAGCGTTTTATGGTATTTAGGAGTTTTCGCAGGAAATCCCGCCGCCTCTTTCTGAGAAAAAAAATCAGGATTTTGATTGAAATCTTTGAGTTTTATTTATCTGAGAATAGAAACAAGCTGTTGACAAATCGTGGACCACATGTATGGAGGCGTCTGTGTCTAATGGCGTTTGGGCCAGATATCCATGAGTGTGTATGCATGTCAATAGACAGTTCAAATTTGGTGAGTTTTAGAACTTGCTTGCCATTTGTGTTATTAGTTGCCTTCAGAAATGTAATTACAATTTCACTGCCACCACAAGGGAACATCATAAACTGCAGAAAGCACCATACCAGTGTAACAAAAAGTCCACAGCCCTTGGAGCCCTATTGAATATTCATATGTTTAAAAAAAGTAATTCACATTTTTAAGCAGTTGCAAATGCTCCCAGAAATCTAATTTTAAGTCGGAGTTGATTAAAATGATACTAGCTGAGAGAAGTGTTTTGTTTTGACTGGGGAAACGTGTTAATTTTATTATTGTTTTTGAACCTTCCTCAAGTACGTCACAGCTTCTGGAGATATCAAAAAAAAAAAAAAAATCCTCCTGGGGTTTACTGAACTCCAAAGTCAGGTTGTAGCATTTGTTTCATGGAGCAGAGTTGAGGCTGATGTTCGTGGTATGAGAGTGTGTGTTTCTGACCCCTTTTTAACTGTGTTGGGATATTGACTGTATATCATATATATCTATTGATTAAGGGGGTAAGGTACACTCTTATACTTTGAAGTAAGTGTGAAGTAAATTAATGAACTGCTTTCTTTCTCTGAAGGCTGACGCTTACCATAAATGTCGTGTTTCTCCCTGCAAGCCACTCTGAATGATTTTAGCGTGTTGAGAAGGCGTGACAGGCCAGCCCAGAAGGAGGAAGGGGTGGGGGAAAGGAGGGAACTCTGTTTAACAAATAAAAGAGAATTAACTTCATTGCTTTGGTCTCCTTCTATAATGATATTCATTTTAAGAACCTAATATACAGTTGTTCAAATTTGGGGTTTAATTCTAACCAATACCATCATCCTCAAAGGTGGAGAAAAAAAGGTTTGAGGGAAGACTGTCTTCTATGAATAGTTATTTATTTTATCTTTTTATCCTCCTATCTCTGGTAGGAAGTGAGGCAGGACTATTGAAAAGTTAAATACTGATTCTGAGAGTAAACAGAGGCATTAACCACTGTTTCCTTAAAAATCCTAGGAATTAGAAAAACTCAGCATCGTGTGATTACAATTTTGAGTGTCTACCTCTAAGATTTCATTTATATAAATTCACTTTAGAATCGTATGTAATTCTGCCTATAACAATGGATCACAGTGTTGGTATGGATTTAATGAACACACTGGATTTCTCAGTTTGCGTAAGGTTGGCTTGCAGCAGATTTTCACAAAGGTTTGCACGTTCATCTTTCTTCATTATGGAATAATATATTTATGTTTTCATGTATATGTGTATTCCATTTTTTCCCATTTTTAAGTTAGGTGTTTATTTTATAGTAGTAGTGTCAAAGGTTTTTTCTCATCCTACCCCCTACCCCAAAAGAAGTGGTTAGTGTTTGTCATAAGGCATAAGACAGCAGAATTTAAAAGGAAAGACAAAGAGAATTATATAATTGACCAAAAATTAAAACAACAATAATCTTGCTTCTGGTTTCAGTGAAACTGGTCTTAATAGCAGCTCTTTCTCCGCTTTGCAGAAGTGACTCTATTATTTTTGAACCGCCCACAGGAGGGAACATCTGTAATCCATTGTAGATAGAGCCTGTCCAGCAAAGCATTTCATAGCACATCCAGTTCAGTTTACCTTTGGTGATATTGATCACTGCTCTTGAGTATTATACCATAATAATATGGAGGTTTGGAAGGGGAAGAAAGACAGGAAGTGCAGCCTTTCTAACATTAATTAAAAGTTTCCCCACCCCATATGAAGTTTAAGTGCTGGCAGGGAGAGGGGTAGATGGATATTCTGCTGTTTCTTACAAACCTGTGAGATCCACTTTCAATAAAGCTAAAATCTATTAGCATTCGGTATGCATCTGCAGCATAAATTTCATTTGAATTTCAAATTTAATAAACCAGGAGGTTTTTAATCATCCCTGGTTTTATTTGTTTGATATTAACATGCTTATTGACCGGGTCTGGTGACCAGTTTGATCATTACAGGACAGCAAAAAGTTAATTAAAACGACCACAGCCCCTTAATCATATCATCTGTCTCATCCATGTCGCTCTCTTTATTACCGGTGATGATGGATAGTCTCCCAGATTAATTTCTCTGTTTCTTCGATTTGGACAACAGCTTTTGGGACCTAATTTACATCCTGGGAACAACTTGCTCAAGTATATCTAACACCTTGCAGCTACAATATACATCAACATCTCCTTAGATGGAGTGGAGAAGGGGAGCCTTTTTGCAGCCGGGTTTGAAGACTAATCAATGCTGCAATCTGGAGCTCTTAACGCTTTCACAACCAAAGAAATGGAAGGTCCAAAAAAAATTAGAGGCCTCGATCCCTGCTTTTCCTTTTCGGGGAGTGGGGAATGAAATATGCCTCTGCTGTTTGGTTAAATAGATTAAAATGTGTAGATAGGACGACAAGTAAATAAAACCATTTGTAACCATTAAGTACAAGTGGGGATTTATAGTCGAAAACATCAAAGTTATCCAGGCTTTCAAGTGTCCGGCCACACATCTACACCAAACAAGGTTTTGAACGTATTAAGTGTGGTCTGGTAAATACACAGCGCTGAAAAAGCCTAATAGGAAAAAAAAAAAAGTACACATGAACTCTGCTGGGTACGTTTAAACCGGGCTCTTCGCATCTGGCTTTCCTGAGCGTTGGCAGGGACGCGCAAGCTGTGGAAGCTGACCGGCCAGTGCCCGCTGAAGACCCAGGTGCCCTGGTGGGTGCCTCTCCCCAAATAGGGAGACAGTCCCCAAACCCTGGCCACTGCGCGGGGACCCCGTGCGCGGACTCGTTGGCTATTAAATAAAGCCTGAAGTAGGGTGGGGAGAGAGCCGAGCGCCGCCGGCGGCTGCGGGGAGGAGCGGTCTGGGCCAGGTTGGGGGTGTCTCCTCGCCCGGAGCTCTCTAGTCAAAGTTTCTTTCCTGCTGAAAAGAAAATCTGGCCAGGCATGGACCTGTGGATTCCTGAGGAGTGCCCTTTTGCTGTCCATTCCTGCTTTCGGGCAGCTTTACTAGGAAGTTGCCTAACATTTCCTGGGAAGGGAGGTAATAAAAGCCCCTCGCTGGTGGCAGATTGTTGAGCTGTAGGTGGGAAGGGATCAGTCAGCCAGAGCCCAGAGAGGGCTGTATTTTCCTGATTGGAAAATGGGAACTTCCATACTGAACAATAGCCCCTATTAGTGAGGCTATTCGGTTTCAAACTATCCGGCCACGTTTACAGCCGAGTCCTTACTTTCCTGGTACTGCTTAATTGGATGCATTTGTTGACCACAGCGAAGCAGTAGTGACTCTTGATCTACTTGCATAGGATCTCCGGCTGGATGCAAAGCCTTGCCTTGGTGACTCTTTTTAAATAAATAGGACTGCTTGAGAAAGCACATTATTTCTTAATTGACTCGATCCCTGCCACCATCACACTGCTTAATATTTATTCTTTTTCTCTGACGCTTCGAAACATTCAAAAGTTAGGGACATTTTAATTGAAAGAGACTCATCTAACTTAGGGTATTACATCCTTTGATTCCCTTAGCTAGGGCATTCAAATTGCCTATATTCAGAAAGACAAGGGAGAGTTTTCCAGTATATCAATCATATGAATGTATTGGTAAATTCATAGATAGGAAAAATATGAGGATATTTAGCCAAATAGGTATTTCTTCCTATAGTAAAGGAAGAAAAATCATAATTCCTTATTTGTTGTATGCATGCATAATGTTCATATCCTCATAGTATGTTGATATGATCGTGTGCTAGGTCTACAGGCAGACGTGTATTCTATGGTATATGTCGTATTCATCTCCCTGACAGCCCACAGATGAAATTGATAATTAATTCTACAGCACTTCATATTTCTCTTTCATCACGTAAATGAAGGAAACACATATAGGGAAAAGAGAGTTTGCTCATTTGGGGGTGGTGTGTGTGTGTGTGTGTGTATTCTTGTTGTGCAAGGCAGGAGAGAGAAAGAGAGAGGCTTAGACATTCAGACAAGTTTGTCCCTGATTTTTTCCTAGAGTGGATTTGTTTCAGCTGTTTTCTCTTTTGGTATTATATATCACTTTCTCACAGCTAACACGCAGTCTTAAAAACTACTAAATTCTTATCCTCAACAATATTGATTTCTTTTCATTCTGTTCTGTTACTAGAGGAGGTAATGCTCCCAGATTACCCCGTCGTCTCCACCAGACGGGTGACAATTGCAATCGCAGTTTCGGGAAGATAAATGTTACTCTGGGAATTGTGTTTAATTACAAATAATCTAGGAGCTGCACCGGGTCTCTAGGTTTAACTGCACATGTGTTCACATCATTGTACAAGGTTTACAAATGGGTGATATTTGTGAAAGGGGATACATTTCGCTTTTCTAAAATCAGGGGACAAACTAGGATGCCCCCACTTGGGGTTTGTCTCAGAGATAACACAGACCAAAAAACACCAATAACAAAAAGTTGGGGCCTCAGAGTGCTTGAAAGCATAAGAAAATTTTTTTCCATTGACGTTTACCTTCAGATCAATTTTATGAAAATGAAAACCTGAAAATAAACCAGTCTTTGTTGAGTTCTTAAAATCTCTTAATGTAAAACCATTTTTGTAGAGAGCATTTCTGAACTCACAGATTCAATTTTCTTTTCTTTCTTTTTTTTCCTCGCAGCCCTGTAGATTTTCACTGAAATAGCCCAATGGTTATTTTTTACAGTTCCTCTTGTAACTCAGCTGCTACCTTTGTGTGTCTGATTCTTTGCTTCTACGGCAGCTCAATTAGTGTTGTTTGTGTGTGTGCTCGCTTTTTTTTCTAATAGTCTTATTAACAAAAAAAAAAAAAAAAAGGTGGCGAACAGGTTATTCTCTTAACCTGACCTGGCTGTAAGAGTAAGATGAGCAGCACTGAACAGATGTCCCCATTTAAGCCGTTCTTTTCCCACATGCCTGCTGGATATTGCAGGCGCGCAGGAAGCTCGCTTCAAACCTGGCCCATTTCAGGCCATAATGGCCACGTTATTTCGGCCCAGTGAACACGAACAAAATCGCGTGCTTTAGAATCATTCGACTCTGAGTCCAGGAAAAGCAGGGGGTGTGGTGGCAGTGGGGGTGGCTATGAGGGGGAGCTGGGGTGGGGAGCCGATTTCATCTCGGATCGCAGGAAGAGAACTTGCTCAAAAGAATTTTTCCCCAGCAAATATGGTATAATTTACAGCGCAACTTAATAATCCGAGGGGCAATGCAAAAGCCCTTTGCGTTGTAAACCGCTTCTAATTACCTGCCAGAGCAATTAGCTGACTATCACGAAGAAATTAGATCGCTCAATGTAGCATAAATAATGCGAATAATTTTGTAAGAAGAATGGAAAGCGAGACCTGGTGTTTCTTTATAAGGAAATAACACCTCGTACTGTACGAGCCCTCCATGAACACATATTAATGTCCAGGCATGCATGGCAATGAGTCCGAGCAGGAGCCCTCTGGCTGCGGTTCAGCACTTTTTCCGTTTACGTATGCGGGGTGAAAGTCGGCTTCCAGGCGTTCGATCTCCAGTCTTCCAGCTCACAGTAATTAACACATAGCGACTTCAATGGGAAAACCTGTTTTCCAGATGATTTTTACAATGCAGCTTTATGTCTCATTTGGCAGTTTAAATAGCTGGAGTTGTTTTCTGGCTTCATCTCTACTATCATCTGTTGAGCATATTTTGCTTAGTGTATTGAATCCCACCCAAAACTTGGGTACAGGCTTTCTCTAACTTTTTTTTTTTTTTGAAGAAGAAGAAGTGGGGATATCAGAAGTCACTCTGAGGACACTAGGGCAGAGAATGCTTGTGGGGACGTGAAAGATATCTGCTTTTCTGAATGAGGTTGTACAGTATATTGGAATATTTTTTGTGTGCCTCACTTTAACTTTTTATTTAAAAATCTACCTCAGTCATTTTATATACATAACTCATTTCTCTTGACTGAGTGATTCCTATAGGGGGATTCATATGGTGAGTTCACACATTTCTAAAAGATTTTTAAAGAGTAAACAGAAAACCCAATTTTGGAGGAAAGCTGACCGTGCATTTAGGTGTCTGATAACACCATCAAGCTCTTTGGAATTTACTGGGTTTGTAAGTCACAAAGGAGAAAACAGATTCAAAGATGTTTGGAAATCGAATATGTGCGCCAACAGCTACACACACACACACACACACACACACACACAAGCTGTTGCTCACAGCTCTACGCGTTCCAGTGCCGCCAAAGTGAAGGGAGTCAAGGGTCCCTCTTTCCCTTGTGAAAGAGATGGGTCATACGTTTGGGTCAAGTTGAATCGGCCTGCAGAGCTTCCGTGGTAATCGAACTGGACGTCTGCATTGGTCACTGCAAAGGGTGTCTTGTGAACCCTGGAGTAGCTTGGTCCCGCAGAGCCGTCGGGGTGAGTCCCGCCCCCGCAGACCCTAGTGGATTAGGGTTAGCGCCGCCACACCCCCATACCCCGCTCCTCCCTACGCATCGCCCAGGTCATGTGTGAGCATCTTTCATGCCTGTTTTCAGTGAATTTTTGCAGGACTTCCCAGTGGTCTTGGCCCGAACAGCCTCACATGCCCAGTGTCCTCCTTCTGAGAAGACAGAGACGGTTTGGCTTGTGACTGGAGAGTTCTAGATGGAAATGGAAGGAACCTCAGTGATTAATTTCGTCAACGCAGCCTACAAATTGGGTTACTGCTGCTTACGGCATCACGTCTATGCAGTCCTCCTCCCTCTTCAGACAGGCGCTAGCCACCTCAGGCTCATTTCCAGGAGCTCAGGGCTGCAGGGTTAGCGGGAAGGATGGATACAAGCCTACAGAGAGGGGGACCCACTTAGCAGATACCGCCCCCACTCTAGAAGGTGTTGGAAATAAAATATCTACAGCAATTCTAGGAAATTCGTGACATGATGCGCTAAACACTTGAGTTCAAGGGCGTCTACCTTACCCGCGCGGTCCCCCTTCCAAATCCAGACAGAAACGCCCATCTCGACTAAAGGAGGGGGCACGTTTTCATTGAAGGCTTGACAAGTAACGACTTCTGTACTCAGCAGAGGTTACTTTTCAAGAGGAAATAAAATCTTGATTCTTGCTTATGGATTCTGGAAAAGTAATAGTTTGCTCAGATACTGAGAACGCAATTTTCCACAATCGCCTCACCGGAACGTAACCGACTCACGGAATTGCATTTTGCAGCTCGGTCTCTCCCTACCACTTAGCACCACCCCTCCCCCAACGTCGCTGTGAAGATTCTCTCTCTTAAATAACAAGGACCCTGCTGGCCACCAAGGAGGGCTGCTGCCCCATTTTAATTCAAAACAAGACCAGGACTGCAGGGTTTAGAGAGTGGGAGAGTGAGGTTCCAACTTTTTCTTCTTGAAATGTCTGCACTTAACCCGCAATAGGCAATATAGTCTTTTTTCCTTCCCCGTTGTCTTTATTTAAAGGTTTCTTTCTCAAATTTTTTGCAGTTTCTTAAGGTGAGATAAATAAGCTGAACTAATTATTGTCATGTCTGTAATTGCTCTAAAAACATTTTCCAAAGGGGCCTCATAAGGCAAACACATAGCTCTTTGATCAACACTGAAGAGAGCAAACATTGGAAGGACCAAAGCCCACTACTTTGGAGTCTACACTCTACATTTACAGCCCTGAAATGGAATGGCCATTACCATCAAAAGGGCAGCTATTAACGGCAGAACGTTCTCATTTTTCTGTAGGTGGTACTTCAAGTAGTTTTTTCAAGATGACACCTATCCTAACAGAGGCATAACCCCCGCCTCACCTCAGCCTCACCACCGTGAAGCTGGAAAAAACAGTTGCTGCAAATTGAAACGATTTGACTAGTACTGTCCAAGGTCAGTTTATTTGAAATTTTCTGTATAAAAATGTTGGAAGAACTAAGGAATCCACTTCAAAACTTTTTCTGTTCTGGTTCAAGAAGAAGCTTCAGAGAACAAAAGGCAGACAAAACTGATTTCTGCAATTCTGGCATACTTACCGATTGGAACTCTTGTAGCAAACTAATAAAAGCCAAAGTCAAAGCAAAAGAAGCATTGTTTGTTGTTGCTAAAAGACACCCGCACTATCGATTTTATTGACTGACTGGTATTATGGCATTAAAAAGAGTGTCTTGCTCAATTTCAGTGTTTCAACAGATTTTAGCAGATTGAACTGAAAATAGGCCAATTGATATACGTAAACTTTCAAAATAAACCTTAGACAGATATGCACAACTTGTTTTATTAGGCGATTTGCTGTTGATTGACCAGCTGAGTATTGACCAAAACTGTTCTTTCTCGTAAGCTTCGGTGATTCGAATTTCCTTCCCCTTAGGTACCTAAGATTTAAGAACAGAAATTCCAGAACGGTCAGAAATAAGTAGGAAAATTGTAGGTTTAGAAATCTGCGGGAGGAAATTAAAGTCAACTTTAATTGTTGACTTTAAAAAGGCCTGATCTGTGCAAGTTCATAACTCAGCTGGAGGGGAGAACCTCGCGGATATCACGTAATGCGTCGCCAGCCACCACGCTTTGCGCAGGGGCAAGACTCGCGGAGGCCGCCGTAGCCACAGGAAGCCGCGAAGATCCCTGCGTTCCCGCGATTAATTGTCCGGGCAACCGCAGAGGTGCTCCCGCTCTCGGCTTGCACGTATCCCCGGGGTGTTTTGCCCTCCAGAGGGTACTTTTGGTTTCATGTCCCTTCTCTGTGCTGTGGCCATCTAAGAGTTCGGGAGACAGGCAAGGAAAAACCCAAGACTGTAGCCGAGGGGTGGGGTAAGGGGATTAGGAGGAGACGCTCCCCCTCACATCCGCCTGCAAAGGTGGCAACCGCCCAGCGTTTTTCCGCAGCTGAAGCTCCCCAAGAAGTCAGCTTAGTATCCCGTCCTTGGGGACTCTAGGATAAAAGGTGAGTAGTGGACAACTTTCCCCACCCGTCGCAGTGGGGAAGAAATGAGCGACGGTTGTCTGGGAGGCGGTCCGGAAGACCTTGCAAACGAGGGGTCGTCGGGCTTCCCGGCAGTCTTCCGGAGCCTGGAGCCGGGATCTCTGACAGACCGGCACCCAGCAGTCACAGAATCTGCACTCCCCCTTCTTTTCTCCCCTCGCCCTCGCCCCCACCGCGTTTGCCGCCCGTCCCGGGACCCGCGCGCCAGCGAGTGCCGGCCTAGCGCGCAGGCCCGCGCCGCCTCGCACCTTCTGGCCCCGGGCGCAGGCCGCCCGCCGGGGGGCACACGCGTCCCCGCCCGCCCGCGCGGTCCGGGCTGCGGTGGCAGCCGGAGCGGGAGGCGGAGGCGCGGGCGCAGGGCTCCGCCGCGGCCCGGCCCAGCCCCGCCCCGCCCCACCCTCCGGCCCTCCCCTCCGCTTAGCCGCGCTCTCCCGCCGAGCGGCGCCGCCGGCTCCGCGCTCGGCCCGGCTCGGACGCCGCCGGCCTCCGCGGCTCCCCGGCCTGGAAGGATGTGTCGGCTCCCGCCAAGGGGGAGGCACCATCCCGCCCCGCGGCGGTCATTTCGCGGGGACTCCCGGGCCGTCCACAGAAGCCTCTTTCCGCGGGCCGGACGGGACGGGAGTCGGGTGTGAGGCGGCGGCTCCCTACCCCGGCACTCAGCCACCCGCCCCGCTCCTCCTCTTTCCCTCCCCGGTCCCTCCTCCTCTCCCACCCCCCGAGGGTTCGCACACCCCGCGGGCGGGAAGGTGCCGCCCTCGGGGCGGACAAAGGGGCAGGCCGGGCGGAAGGGGGTTGCGGCCGGCACGCGCGGCCGCGGGAGGGGCCAGCCGCGCCCTGGCCGTCGACCTGACTCCTGCTGGGCGGCCGGCGCGGCCTGGGGGCGGAGAGAGGTGGGCGGTGAGGCCGGGGCGGGGTGCCCACCCCCCGCCGCGGGGGCCGCAGGGGTGCGGGAGGGGGTCGCGGACAGGTCAGGGGGCCTGGGACCCATCCCACCCGGGCGGTGGTTGAACCTCCTGCTCCCCTCGTCTCCCCCTCCAGGTTTTGACCCGACTGGATGTAAAAGCTCCTTTGGAAAATTTATATTCTCGTTTCTCTGTCAGCGATAATACATCAGAATCACCCAAAGGGCTAGTTAAACGCAGATTGCTGGGCCCCATCGCCAGAGCTTCTGCTTAAGTAGGTCTGGGGTGGGGACGGCTAATTTGCATTTCCAAGTAGTTCCCACGTGATGCTGAGCTGCAGATTCGGGTACCGCACTTGAGAATCACTGCTACACCATTCCTTCCTCACCACTCTTCCCGTAGAAGTGGGGAGAGGATCTTCCACAGGGATTCCCAAATGCACTGGTTGTGTTCTCACTGCCAAGGCAGTCTTACCTCCTGAAGGTAAGCTGTATATCGAGTATGAATGGGATTTTCTTGCCAGAAGCTCTAAATTTGAGACTGACCAAATGCTGCAGTGTAATCCTAGCGCCAGTGGTGCTTGAGAAAGTGAGGCTGCATAGATGTGAACGCCATAGTTCAGTTGGTCATTTCCCCACACTGAAAGCCTGAACCAGAGAGATGGGTCCTGCCGCTCCAGCACAAATTCAAAAGGGAATCAAGTAATTCCCTTTTGGTATAAAGACAATCTCCTGTCTGCTTTTCTTTATAAATTTTTGATTTTTTTCCGTCCTATATTTCCATATTTTTGTTTTATATTTTACTGAGGGACCTAAAAGTGTTAAAAGAGGGCACAAGAACTAGGTAAGCAGAAAAGATATTGGAAAGAAACTTTTTTAAAAAGCCACATTACTGTTGAAAATTTCTCTGTTGTTTTTTAAAAGCATATCTATGTATTTAAAGGGAACATAATTAATCTTATCATTTTAAATGCACCCCCTGCACTCTCAAATCTGATTCCGCCAAAAAATTTATTTGAAAATCTAGTGTGAAATGTATTTTGACATTCCAATCCAGTGAGAGTTAGTTGAGGAAAACTCCCAAAAAAGAGACATGCTAAAGTTTTCTTATCCCCAGTGGGCGGTGTTAATCATCTGGTTTGAGCCTTGTAGGTTTCATTGTCAAATACTTGGGTTCTCTCAAAGGGAAGAAAGTTGGGGACTTGCATTCACTGTTTTTAAAGAGGAGATTAAACACAAAATCGATTTAATGGAGCATCTGTAATCTTAAATACAAGAAGTCAAGAGCTAAAGCTATAATAGAAAGGTTAGCTTTCCTCCATTGTTCACACACTCTAACTCATATTTTTGGAACTTAATTATCAATGAAAGCCACTACATCAGTGCAATACAGTATAGGCAAATTACAAGAACCTTTTACTTCTCCCAACTGGGTTTAAATTGCAAATCTTAACAGTGAACAGTGTGCTTTTGGCACTGAATATTCAATACAGTGAAATGTGTTTTAAGTGAACCACCCAAGGGCCCAGGAACATTTGCTTAATAATGATACTTTGCAATTCTATAGGGCCTTTCAGGCAAAGATCTCAAGTGGAATGCTCTTTAACTATACCCTGCATGGGAAACCTTGGGAATATTTTAAAGTGCTCACTTAAGGTCTATTGGAAAGAATCTTTAGTATAGATTTCACAGTATGGTTTTAAGAAATGAGGTACTGCCGAATTTTCGATCTCAGGGGTATCATATTCATGGGGGTTTGATGGGTACTGAATATTTATTAGTTATTTAATGTGAAGCTTAAAGTGTATATTTCCTCAAACTTTCTATTTTGAAAAATTTCAGACCTACAGAAAAGTTGAAATAATAGTACAATGAAACATTTCACTGAACACCCATATTCCTTTCATCTAGGTTAACATTGTTAACATTTTGTGACAATTGCTTAGGTTCTCTCCCTCTCTCTCCCTTTAGATAGATAGATAGATAGATAGGTGTCAACATACTGTATCTAAATAGGTAGATATGGATATAGAATAAAATTGTTTTCTTGTTTGTATATTCATGTACATGCACATAGTTCTGTCCCTACCCATTTACATTATGAACATCATTGCACTTCACTCTTAAATGCTTCAGCACACTTCTGGTAAAAGGACATTCTTTTGTCTACCTATAATGCCTATATAGAATATATTCTTATTGTTGATTTTTAAAAAGCTTTCCATTGACTTTATTTTTGAGTTCAGAATGTCCATAAATTTTATCAGTGTTGTCTATGAATTTAGGAAACGAGATTTAAGCCAATGCTGGCATAAACAATCTAAAATACTATTGTATTACATAAGTGTCTTGGGAATTTAAGAACCTGATTAAAGAATTATTATAGAAACAATATATACTAAGTATTTTGAAATCAGATTTCAAAAACAATTCAAGAAACAGAAGACCTTTTTGACATGCTATGGAACACGAGACGAACATTTATATTCCAATCCAAGCCCCTCTCCCCCGCAAATTTAATCTGCTTTTACCTTAATTAATGTTTGATCTAAATTTGCAGAATAATTGTCTTAATTATCCACTTCATTTTGCTAGCTAGTGTAGACTTGACCAAACTGAAAATAGCATTGGCAGTTATGTACTTTGAGAAGTGTATGCAGACAATTTACATAATTTAGCCAAAATGGCCAATTAATTGGTGTAATTATGAATGTCTAGACTTGGCCTTTATGGGTAAGCAGAAGAAGTAAACCCACTCCTCTTTCCAATGGTTGCCCTCCCCTAGCTTTAAAGATCCATATTTTTCTTGTATTGAATATTTTTACATTCCTAATTTAAAATATTCTCATATTTTTTATAATATAGGCGTGTTAATTAAAAGTAATTATCCAAAGGCTATCAAGTACATCTTCTTGCCTCTTACAAGTGCTTGAATTATGGTATAACTTAATGTGTGATTTATCCCACTTTTGGAAATGTGTATAATTACATATTTACCTCTGTAGTGTTAGTGCCTTATACTTAATATTCACTCATTAGCATCATTCTCTCTTCTATGGAAAGTCAACTTCTAACTGCGTGAAATTCCTGGACCTTAAAGCCATCTTACAAATAAATGTTGATGAATTTTTGCAGTTTTTCAGATGTGAAATTCATACAGCTTTATGTAAGAATTAGCGAGAACTTTAAATTTTATACATACCATTACCTCCTTGGGTTAGAACCACTGTGACTTTAACTATTTAAATGTAATTTAATGTTTTCTTTTATTCTTATGTAAATAGCTCACATTTTTGAACAAGTCTCTCTACTATATTTCAATAAAATCTTTATCTTCTAAAGCTATTTGTCGAGGCAAAGCAAAAGTGCTGATGGTTGTGTTAATCCTATTAAGCCAAGAACTGCAGTATGAATAATTTTAATCAGAATTTAAGCTTCAGAAATGTACAACCTAAATTATAAAACATGTTTTTTGACAACTAGTAACGGTTATTGTCTCTGTCCCTGGGAAATTTCTTAGTACTAGCTAACGTAAAGAAATTGAGAATAAAAGTACTTTTACAATTGATATACTTGTCCATACATTGGAGAAGCTATACGTATAATGAATACTGACTTATAAATTGGGAAAACTGGTTTCTATTTCCAGTTTCCCCACTGATTCTCTGTATTAGGTTAGATGACATATCACTTAACCTGCTTGAGCCTCAGGTTTTTTATTTCTAAAATAGGGCTATTACTTGCCCTGCCAACTCCACAAGATGGCTCTGAGGCTCCAATGAGATAAGGTATCTGAAATAGCCCTTTTTACGGAGCACCTACTGTAGGGAAAAAAATCCCCCAAAACAAAAAAAATAATCAATAGACGCCTGATTTCAAGATATTTACAGTCACTGAGTAGGAGAGGAAAAGTGCAGGAAGTCACCAGCACAACATATGGTAGAGAATTGAATATGTGTTTAATGAGTTGTACAAATCATTACTTTGGGTCAGTAGGGAGTTTCAAGAAGACAAAACCTAAGGGTCTTTGGTGGATTATAAGAAGATACATGTAACAGATGTGGAACATTCTGAAGATTAAAATTTTCATTTTTCAGATTTTTGTTGGGTAAACCTAAGACACATCTAGAGCTGCCCTTATTATTTGACACATGTGATAAAGCTATAGATGGAGCTGTAGCATATAATATATACATATGTATATATATATATATATATATATATATATATATATATACACACACATATAATTAAAAGGTAATAATGAGTTAGGGAAAAACTAATTGTTGGTGTTTTGCTTGGATTATCAGGTAAAATGGTGTTCTGAGACTTAATCTGTAAATACTACCTTGTACCAGTATCTTGTATACATAAAAAAGACAGCTGGCTTAAATTTTTTTTTTCATTGAAGTAAATGGGGCTCCGAGACTGTCATTCTCTTTTGTTTGTCGGGGGTGAGGTCCTGCCCACTTTGGGACACTGCTCTACATCTGTCATTCCATTCACCAGTGAGTCTCAAAGTCAGGACACTACAGCTGTCCTGTTCTTTTCAACCTTTTCTGTGATGGAAGAGATGAGATGACTGGCTGGCTGGTCAAGGCTTTATCGCATATTCAGTACTTCTGTACAAGTACTATCCTGTAATTGTATTGTTCTCCCCTTTATTTGTAGAGCAGAACTTTTCAGTCTAAAAGGTCATTGGAATGTTTATTTTACTATGTGTCCCTATTTAATTATTTTGCTTTGAGTTGTGTTTGTTAATAAAACAATGGTGTCAAACTGTTAGCCATAATTTATGTTCTACCATGCACATTCGTGTATTTGCATAGCCAGGAATAGTTAGTGAATGGAAGAGGAAAGGACAAGGTTCAGGTTAGGTTTCCTTCCAAATGACTAATCTGTTGACTTCCCACATAAGACATGTGGACATAAGCAAAGAGTCTTTTGTGTTTGGAAGTAGCAAATTCTACTAATTCGGAATTAATGGCTTGGATTTGTCAGAGGAACTTGAATATAGAGAATCAAATGATTTTTCTATCGGTTGGTGACTGGGCTCGTTCTGGCTAAACTCTGCAGCTTTGAGTTGAATGGAATTGGTGGAGACAAAATCAAAGTTCATTTGCACTTTCTTTTTCCTTGGCTGGTGTGTGGTTGTATGTTTGAATTAGTTTTTAATCATCCCAAAATTTTTGATGGAAAAGTAGTAATTCTAATTTCTTGCCCCAGAAATTTAGATCACTTTACAGGTGGGTTTGGGGCAGTTCCAGTGACACAGACTTTAGAGCCAACAAACAGCACACCAAGTTCCTAGGAAGACTCTAAATACAAATTGTGGGAGAAATACATGAATTCTGAAGATATTTTCCATTTAGAAATTCAAAATTATTTTCTAGACCTAAGAGTATTTTGCCAAAGAATACCATGCCCAGCTACTTACCTTCCAGAGACTTAGTGACATAAATAACCAAGAATATGAGATTTCTACACACACTAATACATACCCAGAGATTTGAGCAGAGTAACTAGAATTAAAACTAAATAAAACACTAAATAAGAAAAAGAAAAGGAAAAGAACTTTATTACTTCTTTTTAATTGTTGAGAAAAAATGAGAAGACTTTTTGTTATTTGGAAGATTAGTCTGTCAGCTATTACAACTGTACTGTAGATTTTAGCAAGATGGGAGTCATTTAACCTAAACCTAGCTGTGACTGCATCCGGACTTCAGCTTCAAGTAACTCTTAGGTTTGCCTGTTCTTTTTCTTTCAGCTTCGTTTCTATTCTAAACTGTTAAATGTTCAACAGCAGAGAAATCAGAAAATTGCCTTAATTACTCTATTATGTTCTACCCAAATCCCCAGGAAGCATTGTAATAAGGCATCTGCGAGGTTGCTATCTGATAGTCCTTGCTCAATTGCCATGAACTTGAATGCATAATCTTGAAGCATGGCCATCACATCCTTTGCGTTCTCCCTTGAGTCTCAGTTGTTTTTAATCTTGGCTGTACTGTCATACTCTCTTGAGAAGGTTTCAGAAATCTTGATGTCTGGGCCTGACACTCAGAGGTTGATTTAATTCGTCTGGAATGTGGCCTGGGGATTGGGATTTTGAAAACTCCTCCAAAGAGTTTTGACAGATGATTCTAATTTACAGCTGAGGTAGGAAACCATGGACTCAAGGGTGGACTGTTTGGAGTATGCTCAAGAGCTTACTTGAGGAGTTTGGCAGCTCCTCTCCAGGTCTTTCCTGCAGGTCTTCAGTTAGAGCTGACAATCCCAAATATCTACAGGAGAGAAGCAGGTAGGGTAAGTTACATAAATTCAGAATGGGGCCAAAGTAAACAGGATTCAGAGCCCTGTAGTTTAGACACTTTTCTCATTTAATTACCTTAATATCCTGCACTAAATGACTCCATTTGTGTTAAAACTGCTGCCTTAGATTTTAAACTCTTTTTTTTTTTTTTGAACGGAAGTGTGACTGGCCTACAATAATATGTTAGTTGCAGGTGTACAACATGTTGGTTCTTTATTTCTGTACATTACAGAATGATCACCATGATAGGTCTAATTACCGTCCGTCACCATAAAAAAGCTGTTACTATATTATTGACTATATTCCCCATGCTATACAGTTCACCCCCGTAACTCATTTAGTTTTCAACTGGAAGTTTGTACTTCTTAATTTCCTTCACCTGTTTCACTTATCTCCCATCCCTCTCCCTTCTGGCAGTTACCTGTTCGTTCTCTATATCTATGAATCTGTTTCTGTTTTCTTATGTTTGTTCGTTTTTTCAGATTCTACATGTAAGTGAAATCATACTGTATTTGTCTTTGTCTTATTTCACTTAGTATGATACACTCTAGGTCCATTCATATTGTCACAAATGGCAAGATTTCATTCTTTTTTATGGCTGAGTAATATTCCATTGTGTATAAATATACCACATCTTCTTCATCCCTTCACCTATTGATGGACACTTTAGGTTGCTTCCATATCTTGGCTATTTTAAATATACTGCAGTGAACATAGGGGTACACATATCTTTTCATATTAGTGTTTTTGTTTTCTTTGGGAAAATACCCAGAAGTGGAATTTCTGGATCCTATGGTAGTTCTATTTTTATTTTTTTTTAGGAAATTCCACACTCTTTTCTATAGTGGCTGCACCAATTTATAATCCCACCAACAGTGCACAAGGGTTCCCTTATCTCACCAACCCTTGTTGTTTGTCGTCTTTTTGATGATAGCCATTTTGACAGGTGTGATATCTCATTGTGGTTTTAATTTGCATTTCCCTGATGATTAGTGATGTTGAGCATCTTTTCATGTGTGTATTGGACATCTGTATGTCTTCTTTGAAAAATGTCTATTTGGGTCCTCTGCCCATTTTTAAAATTTGTTTCTTTTTTGATGTTGAGTTGTATGAGTTCTTTGTATGTTTTGGATATCAACCCCTTATCAAATATATTATTTGTAGGGATCTTCTACCATTCAATAGGCCATCTTTTCATTTTCTTGATAGTATCCTTCACTGTGCAAAGCTTTTTAGTTTGATGTAGTCCTATTTGTTTATTTTTGCATTTGTTTTCCTTCCCTGAGGAGACAGATGTAAAAAAAAATATTGCTAAGACTAATGTCAAAGAGCATACTGCCTGTGTTTTCTGCTAGGAGGTTTATGGTTTCATGTCTTACATTTAAGTCTTTAATCTGTTTTGAGTTCTTTTTGTGTGGTATGAGAAAGTAGTTTAGTTTGATTCTTTTGTGTGTAGCTGTCCAGGTTTCCCAGCACCATTTATTGAAGGGGCTGTCTTTTCCCCACTGTATATTCTTGCTCCCTTTGTTGTAGATTAAATGACCATAGAAGTGTGGGTTTGTTTCTGGGCTCTCTATTCTGTTCTCTCAATCTATGTCTGTTTTTGTGCCAGTATTATATGGTTTTGGTTACTGTAGCTTTGTACTATAGTTTGAAATCAGGGAGCAAATTCTTCTTTCTCAAGATTATTTTGGCTCTTCAGGGTCTTTTTTGTTTCCATACAAATTTTAGAATTTGTTCTAGTTCTGTGAAAAATGCCATTGGTATTTTGATAGGGACAGCATTGAATCTGTAGATTACTTTTGGTGGTATGGCCATTTGAACAATATTAGTTCTTCCAATCTATGAATATGGTGTATCTTTCCATTTGTTTGTATCATCTTAGGTATTAGCATAGGTTGTTTATTTGACATTTTTCTAATTTCCAGAGGTAAGCTTGTATCACTTATAAACTTTCCTCTTAGAACTGCTTTTGCTCTGTCCCATAAATTTCAGATTATTGTGTTCCCATTTTCATTTGTCTCCAGGTTTTTTTTTTCTTTGATTTCTTTAGTGATCCATTCATTGTTTAGAAGCATATTGTTTAGTCTCCATGTGTTGTGTTTTTTGCAGTTTTTTTCTTGTAGTTGATTTCTAGTCTCAAACTGTTGTTCAGAAAAGATGCTTGATATGCTTTCGGTCTTCTTAAGTTTACTGAGAGTTGTTTTGTGGCCTATCATGTGATCTATATTGGAGAATGTTCTGTGTGCACTTGAAAAGAATGTGTATTCTGCTCCTTTTAGATGTAATGTTCTAGGGCTTCCCTGGTGGCACAGTGGTTGAGAGTCTGCCTGCTGATGCAGGGGACATGGGTCCGTGCCTTGGTCCGGGAAGATCCCACATGCTGCGGAGCGGCTGGGCCCGTGAGCCTTGGCCACTGAGCCTGCACGTCCAGAGCCTGTGCTCCTCAGTGGGAGAGGCCACAACAGTGAGAGGCCTGCGTACCACAAAAAAAAAAAAAAAAAAAAAAAAAGATGTAATGTTCTATATATATATCTATTAATTTTATCTGTTCTAATGTGTTGTTTTAGATTTTAAACTCTTAAAAGGCATTGTTCTTTCCTTATATAATACCATGTACCTGGAAGCACTTTGTAGATATATTTAAATAATAGTTATTTCAGCTCTCTTTCATCATACCCCTCCACTGACACAGGTACAATAAATTCAGCCTAATGTTATTATTGTATTAGGGAAAAAAGTCGTAAGTTGAATATTTCTCCATTGATAGTTACAGGGAAAGGAATCCTCTCTCAGAACTTTATCTGTAGAAACCTACTCTTGTACTCTTGATCTTTATCTTTTTAAAAAATTCTTATAAATTCTTTATAATAATTCTTATAAACTCCTTTATAAATTCTTATTATAATTTTCCAGTTAATCCTCTGAGGTGTTTTTGGGTGGTCTACTGGTAATCATAATTTTGTCTCTCCTTTAATCATAGTTTACAATTTCTTATTTGCATTTCATTTTGAAAGTGGAAAGTTTGTAAGTTTGGCACTAAAACCTTACCTGAATGGATGTGAGGCTGTTTTGGTTTTTTGTTTCCACTTTGTGTCACTGTTTATACAGTTTAATGTAGAAATATTGTTGATTACAGACTGCTGCATCAGTTTCTGTTATTATGTAGTATGTAGAAAATTAACTTTTCTAAAATGTGAAAAATTTTAAATTGTAATATATCTAACCCCAGAGTCAAAGAATGTGGACTGTATTTATTCCTTTACCTTGATGTGTTTAGTTTTTTACCTCTTTACATTCCTATTTACTGTCTAAATCCCTACTTAATAATTTTTTTGAAAATCTAATCTAAAATTATAACTATTTTGTGCATGCATTTGGCACTAAGTTCTTTTCTAGTCATGATGAGGTTGATTTTTCTACTTTTCATGATGGTGAAGTTGATTCTGCCATATTTCTTCAGCAGAGGAAACAGCCACCAATTGCGACAAAAGCTTTATGTATTGAAGGAGAAAAATTGTACTCAAAAGAATAAAGTTGACTAAAGTTTGCCTTTATCCAAATATATTTAAATCCCTCATATAGACTCTGAAAACTAGCATGAAATACTTTTATCCTCCCTTCACCTAACTAAAGGCCACTGGGAAGCTATACAGCTGTATAGCAGGTAGTCATAACAATCAAATTATATACTTAATCTAGTCAGTTAACTACTGGTGATGATGATTATTTTAAATTGCAGCTCTACTCATCATGTTGGTTTCTTTTTAATGAATAAAGACAACAAATCTAATTCCATTATCAAAAGCTACCTCGATGTAAATAGTTTCTGAAGTAAATGAGATTTAGGGACTTCTAGTTAAATATAGCACATTGAACATGTATTCTTTCTTGTCTTCTCTTCAGAAACCTATCAAAATAATAATGGAAGAACATGAGAGAGCAAAGTAGAACCAGAAAGTAAACCAAGAAAAAAATAGTCATGGAATCCAGGAAACAATCCAAGCAAAGAAAATAGGTGAAGGAAAGAGTGGCAAATGGGTAATTAGGTTTAGAGAGAGCCACCAATCTGTATTGAAACAGGAAGCTATGGGAGGGAGGATTTCAAGAAAAAATACAGAAGTAATGGATTATTTGATGTGCATAAACCTTTAGAAAAATTGATGAACATTTGACAAATGTTATATAGCCTTTGGGGAAAAGATAGCCATAAGCACATAGAAAACTAAATCAATGTGAAATCAATGAAATTAATACCTACAGGAAAAACAAAAAAGCTTAATGAGAGAGGAAACATAATAAGAAAATACCACTTGGCTCAATAGTAAACGATATTTATGTAGTTGTAATATAGTAAATATCAATTATTGATCTAAATAAAATTTTTGATGTAATTATATTGGGTGGATGGGGGAGATAAATGTGTATTTTTTTGGAAGGGAGGTGAGGTGGTATAAGAGATCTCAATCATCATTCATATCATCCATGTTAGAAAATCAATAGGTGATAATGAAAAAATTTTATATACTTACAATTTGAAAATATGTACTTAATTACTAAAAGTGGTTTCTTTGGGCTGTAGCATTTTTTGGGGGGGATGGTGGACAGAAGTGGGAATGGGATAGGGAAGCCTTGTTAATAGTATTTGATTTGTACACCATGTACATGTATTACATAGAGAAAAATTAAAATTAATTTCAAGAAATACCTTTAAAAAAACCCCAAACATGTGGCTTGAAGAAACACCCTCAAACTAATCTTTCACTTCCAAAGCAGTTAACATGTATATGTGTGATTTTGTTTTTAAGCCTTCCCAACTCAAAATATTCTTTTCAGGTTGTTATTTTTGGGAATGCAAAGTTAAAGGCCTCAGAAACTCAGTTCAATGGGCTCAGAGTTCTAATCAAACAATTAAAAAAAAGAAACAGGTTATAACAATGAAGGAGATAATTTACTTGCAGTTTTTATTGCACCTCTTTGATTTCTTAGTGGTGAAGTACAATGGAGTCAAGGTTCCTGGGTGTGAACAAGCTCTATTTCTGATTATGTGGTCTCGGGCTAGTAGTTTTACTTCTCTAAGCATCAGTTTCTTCTCTAAAAATCGGATGATAAAAGTATCTATCTCATAGGGCAGTTGTGAGGATGAAATGAAAGGAAGTATATTACTTAGCAAAGTGTTTGGAACATCACAGGCATTACTTACTGCTAACTGCTTTTACTCTTCCTTTCCTTTCCCTTTTTCTTTCTTCCTAGAAAACAGAATATTCTCTAACAGCTCTATTAATATGCATTGTCTTCTACCACTGGGTAACTAGATGCTTTTTAACTTGCCCTGTTAGATAGTTGTCTGTTTATCTCTAGCTACATCTTTTTTTTTTTTTTTTTTTTTTTTTGCGGTCGGCCCAGCCGCTCCGCGGCCTGTGGGATCCTCCCGGACCGGGGCACGAACCCGCATCCCCTGCACCGGCAGGCGGACCCCCAACCACTGCGCCACCAGGGAAGCCCTACATCTATTTTTATAAGCACATGAATTATGGACCATTGTATGATGTACAACTGAATTAATTTCTTAATGTGTCTTAATTATATGTTATGCAAGAACAGGTAACTAGTTTCTGATGTTCTGAGGGAGTAAATTTAATATTAATTATAATTATCTATGACTTTCATTTGTCAGGCTTAAATTGCTATATGTATAAAATGCAATTAAACCTTTGAGTAATTTATCATCCCCATTTGACAGATGAGAAAACTGAGGTTTGAAGAGGGTATATAATTTTTATAGGCTATATAGTTTATATCTTTAAAAAGGCACTTTGTTCTGTTATAGTATAATACTTTATATGCCTTAATTCATTTTGATTTCATCATTTTAGCACTATCATAAGTGCTGCTGAATAGCTAATAAAACAATGTTTCAAAACTTGAATATGCAGTTAGTGATAACTTTGTGCCACAAATTGGATAACATTTTTGAATCCTAAAGAGCTGTAGGGCTACCCTTGGTTGCTGCAGGGTCAGTAAGGCTTTTCCCCATTGATTACTTTGATTGGTTTATTTGTACATTTATTCATTCAATAATTATGGAGTGCTCGCTGTATGATAGGCACAGTGCTTGGGGCTGGGCATCCATAGTGGAAAAGGTATGGTTTTTACCCTCAAGCAGTCCAGTAGGGAGATCTGTCTGTATGCATTTGCAGCACAATGCTGTCAAGGACATAATGCAAATGTGAACAAGGTTCCCAGAATACTAGCACCTAGGTGTATACAGAGAAAGTCAGACCTGGTTTAGGCCAATCCCTCCTAGACTTTCTGGGAGCACAGGACCGCTCCTCTGGAACTTGTCCTCCTCTCTCTGAGAAGTGACCCCAGGCAGATTGCATTGGCATTACCCTTTAAAAAAACTTTTCTCAGGGAAAGGGCTATGACATTTTCTGCTCCTTTCTGGCAATAGCCCTTTTGACTACCTGCCCCCCTGCCCCAAGCCCCCCAGTTTCTCTCGGATCCTCTACTATGAGGGTCGATATTCTAATCTCAATCTTAATGAATGGGCCTCTAGTTGCTAAGGCTCTTGGCTTGTTGGCTTTGGATACCAATTTTCGAGTGAATAGCAGACTGGGATTAGTTTTCTGGGGTCCAGCTCATGGAGGCACTTGACAAACATGACTACAAATTCTATGCTCCATCACTACATTATACTACCTCTGACTCCACATTTTCAGTGTCTCTATAAATAGGAGGAATATGGGATTTCCATAATGATCCCCCAATGACTTGCATTAGCTTGTTTGTGTTGCTCTGGTCTGTCCATTGTCCTTGTGACTGCCTGATATCGGAATGTTACAGATAGGTGTAGTGTGACCACAATGGTTGATATATCATCCAAAAATTTAAGGTGGAGTGTACTGGCTAAGAGTACAGTGATGTGAATGTTGGCTCTTGTTCACAGTCATCTTGGGTGAATTACTTAACTCTCTATGTGCAGTTCCCTTATCTGTGAAAGGAGAGTATAGTAGTATTAATTTCATACAGTTGTGAAGAATAAACCATTCTAAGTACCTAAAGCAGACTGTTTGGCTTTACTGTTTGCTCTATCCTTGCTGGGCATGAATTTTTGCAGAGAATACAAGTAGGCAGAGGTTGCTAGCACTTCTTCTGTATCTTCCCTCTATTGTGGTTGATCAGGGGATTGTGTCCTTTCTCCAGCACGTCTCACTTTGGTATTTGCCTCATTTCCAGAGACTGGATCTACAGATGGAGACTTTCCTACTGTCCTTCTGTCCCTGAAATTGCAGTTACTGTGAGATTTTATAAGTAAGTCTTGGGGATATATTAATTGGGATATTGGGAACTTGTTGAATTTCACTTGTCTGGTGGTTATTTCCCAGGAGTCCTTTCATATTTTTATTTGAACTTACATCCACAAGTATATCATAGCACCAAGTGAAAATTTATACAGAGCCTCAAAAATTGTGAATAGGTTAGTAACATCATTCCCAAAAGTGTGTGTTTAAATGTTATTTTATATAGTATGGAGTACCTAATAATTAAGAGTATGACAAATATTGCTTTTTCTCTTTTATATAAACAAAAGTAATGGATTGTTGTGACTCTGAAAATATAAAAGTAATTTTTTTGCAAGTAAGAATAGTGTGGAATATTTTTATTGAATCATATGTATATTTTAATCATAGATTCCATAAAAATCCCAACTTTTTTTTTTTTTTTTTCGGTACGCGGGCCTCTCACTGTTGTGGCTTCTCCCGTTGCGGAGCACAGGCTCTGGACGTGCAGGCTTAGCGGCCATGGCTCACAGGCCCAGCTGCTCCGCGGCATGTGGGATCTTCCCGGACCGGGGCACGAACCCGTGTCCCCTGCATCGGCAGGCGGACTCTCAACCACTGCGCTACCAGGGAAGCCCCCCAGATCCCAACATTTTAATGCTAAAATTTCAGCTACAAAAATGATCGTTTGCTTACTTATATTTTGATAATAGATATTTTACATCTCTTTAAGAATTTTTTCTCTTTAACAGTTTTTACTAATTATATAATTTTTTAAAGCTTTAATCAGCAAGCATAATTTTCTAAATATCTGCTTAGGGTTTTTTCCAGTTTTATTGAGAAATAATTGAATATATCACTGTATAAGTTTAAGGTGTACAACATGATTGTTTGATTTACATATATTGTGAAATGATTACCACAATAGGTCTAGTTAACATCCATCATCTCACGTAGATTAAAAAAAAAAATCTCCCTGTGATGACAATGCTTAGGACCTACTCTTAACAACTTTCCCATATATCATACCCCTTTGTTAACTGCCGTCACCATGTTGCACATTATATCCCTAGTATTTATTTATCTTATAAGTGGACGTTTATACCTTTTGACCACCTTTCTCCAATTCCCCATCCCTCCACCCCCACTTTTGGTAACCACAAATCTAATCTCTTTTCCTATGAGTTTGGTGTTTGGTTTTTTGTTTTATAGGTTCCACATATAAATGAGATCACACAGTATTTGTCTTTCTCTGTCTGACTTATTTCATTTTGCATAATGCCTTCAAGATTCATCTATGTTGTTGCAAATGGTAGAACTTCCTTGTTTTTTATGGCTGAGTAATATCAATATCACAACTTCTTTATCCATTCATCCATTGATGAATCCGTAGGTTGTTTCTCTGTCTTGGTTATTGTAAATAATGCTTCTATGAACATGGGGACACAGATATCTTTTTGAGTTAGTGCTTTTATTTCCTTTGGATATATTCCCAGAAGTGGAATTGCTGGATCATATGGTAGTTCTATTTTTAATTTTTTGAGGAACCTCCATACTGTTTTCCATAGTAGATGTATAAGTTAATAATCCCACAATAGTGCACAAGGGTTTCCTTTCCTGCATATCCATGCCAGCATTTGTTATTTCTTGCCTTTTTAATGATGGCCATTCTAACAGGCATGAGGTAATATCTCATTGTGGTTTTAAGCTTTAAGAATTTTTTAAAACAGAATTTTTCATGGACAACTCTTTGACCTTTATTTTTTTTGGCCATGCCTTGTGGCACACGGGACCTTACTTCCCAGACCAGGGATTGAACCTATGCCCCCTGCAGTGGACGCACCGAGTCTTAACCACTAGACTGCCAGGGAAGTCCCTTCATGAGACAACTCTTAAAGAAAGAATATTTGATGCAAAATTTGAAATACTTGTTCCCCTTGAAAGTAGATCTGGAATCAGCTTGAGGTCTAAATGACACATATAAGTACGAGAGTCAAAGATGGTGTTTGCTGAGTTACTAAGAGGCTAAAATTAGTCATCTCCTAGAACTTTGTATGTATGTCTCCCTCATTGGTTTGAAAGTTCTTTGAGAGCAATGACAGTATCTTAGGCTTCTTTATTTCCCTCCCAGCTTATGTTATCTTGCCTTGCACATAGAAAATCCTAAATGAATACTCAAATGAATTAAATGAACATCAAACATGATGAAATTGAGGTCTGAAATTTTTGGAATGAACTCTAATGTAATTTTTTATCTGGGTCTAATAATTCTTATTCATATTATTTTTAACCTCTATCACTTTTGGTTAGGTTGTAGAAGATCAAGCAACATTAGACAGGGTTCATCATGTTGTTTTGGAAAAAAAACAATTAAAACACTGGGTTTGTGGACAAGATACGCTCAGTGAAATATTTTGATGAACATATATCTCTTCAACATATCATTGTAAAATAATGGTTTGGATGAACATATGGAATCATTTGTGTAAGGTAGACTGCTTCTAATTCTGTTTTTTTTGGAACACTAAATATTAGACATAAAATGGAATGAAATTAATATTCAAAATACATAGTGTCTTTGGTTCTTTTAAAATCTTGACTTCTTTTTTTCTTCCTTTTTTTTTTTTAATGCCTACCGTAGCACTTGGAAAATCATATACACTTCAGTCCCAGAAATAGTGATATTTCCAAAGCAAAACATCTTCTATTTACATATAAATATCCTCATTCAGCATGACTGAATACCTTTCTCATTTATAATGAAGTGACAACAACCACAACAATCAAATTCCAAGACATAGATACTAAATTAAAGTGACTGAGCATATCTCAGGATCAAAAAACCATCTTTCAGAAAATTCAGCCTGGTCCCACTGTATAGTCCTTCTTAAAGCTATTTTGAATTACTGCCAGATCCCTGGGTATGATTTTGCAATCCCAGCCAAATAATTCATAAGACCTTTGGAGGAGAATATCGCAGCTTCCTGCCTCATCCAGTGACACAGAGGGAGTGTTGATCTATTTTCACTATACCATCTACCTCTTGCTGAGAGACCAATATTTTGAATTTATAAAGTGACCTATAGAAGTCAGTGAACATTGTGGTTTCACGTTAACCACAATATTGTTATTTCAAATGTAATGTACTAGTTCATCACAGTCCATCTTAACCCTTTTATGTCTGCAAGGCAGCAGGAAGCCAGTTTATGTGGTCAGTTAAATGGCTGTTGACTTTGACTTACATATTTTGGGTCATGCTCTTATCACTGAACTTGAAATATCTTTAAAAAACAAATCAGGACACAAAAAACTGAGCACAATTTATTCTGCAATTTTTAATTTTTAAATTTAAAATAGTCCATTTATTAATTTGTTATTTAATCTTTGAATAAATATCATTTATCTATCACTCTCACTACCAATTTAGCATGATCTTATAAATCATTTCTCTCCTCTTACATGCATTTTTGTACCTTCCATTTTTGACTTTTTATCCCCCCATTGATGCAGCATGATTCCATAAAACTGTTAAAGGACTAAAAGTATCTCAACTAGAATGAGCAAGAAGAAAGATCGGTACAGGTGATTTTCATAAAGTTTACAGTACTTCAGCTCCTGCATTCAATGAATTATTTATTTTTTAAAGAGATTCCATAAATCTTTGACTTCAATACATGATGATTTCTATAGAAGGAATGATAAATAATGTGATTGGGGTATGACTGGAAAAATAATTATTTTGCATATTTGAATTAAGCTCATTTTTACAGAGTATAAGAAAAATTAATAAGTTGAATTAAAGAATCTTCCAAGATTGTCCAGTTAATATTAATACTTGTAATTATTGGTTTTGTATTAAGATTCAATCACTGTTACATTTTAAGAATCTAAACTATATGAGGTTAGTTATTGGTTAAACATCTACCATCTGATCCAGTGGTGTAGCTGCTAAGAAGGTGCTCAGATATAGGGTCTAAACTAGGCATCCCCAACTTTACCAAAGTAAATAGGGAAGTGGTTTTGCTTAAGCGAGGGTAAGGATCTTTTGAGGAGTGCAAGTGGAATTAGTACCAACAAGTTTACCAAAGAATCAGAGATGGAGGCCTCGGAACCTTAGGTAACTCAATTTCATTGCCCTGATGATGTTGAAGAACGTTCTTGGAAAACATGGCTGCTGCAGAATTGAGGTCAGTGTATGCCATCACTATCTGAACAGCACAGTGGGGCATAAGCAGAGGCTGTGATCCTAGACCACTGCTCCAGCATGATATTAGAGCTGCCTCAGCTTGCCTTTATAGGTTTCCAGCATCCTTTCTATGCCAATTTGTGCCCCATGCCAAATGTCTCTCTGGTAATGAGCTTTTATGGGACCCTTATAAAGCCTATGATCTGAATGGCAAAGTATTGGAGTTAAGTTTTGCCATCTCTGATTCCTCTACTCTGGAGCTAGACAGATGGCAGAAATGGAATTCCTTTTAAATGGAATTATGGGTACATGAAAATGAGGAGTATATGAAGCAGAGCATGGATCCACTTATTGTGTTCTCTTTTTGAATTGTTGGATATGGGGTAGAAGGAAAGGCCTTGGCAACCTGGATGAGACTGAGAGGGGTAGAATATAGACAGGGTATATACCCACAGAAGAGGGTGGTTGAGGTCACTGGACCATTGGTAACCTATGTTGCCTTGTATTGGAACATACCAACAACCCCAAGCCCTTGGCCTATGCTCTTCACTTGTTGGAATGCTTCACTTCCTCTCTTGCTTAGTGGAATCCTGTGCATCCCTTAAGGCCCTACTTGCTGACAACCTCCTCACCTTGCTTCTTCCTTCTCCCATCCTGCCCCTTCATTGTCTGAAGACTGCCAGCCCTATCTCCTGGGTTCTTGCACTGAATTTCTTTCATGGCATATAGAGTTAGTTCATGATTACTTTCTTTTCTAAATTGAGATATCTTTATGGAAGAGACCTTATGTTTATAATCTTAGAGCATAACACAGTGGGTGACATATAATCTATACATGATCAATGTTCTTATAGTGAATTGATACTCAAAATAGCTGTTTAAATGACTCCAGAGAAAACAGAAAGGACTGGATTGCAGTAAGTTTTTTCCTAAAAAGCTGCATGTAAACATGAACTATATTCTTTTGTGATATACATAGACTTGTTTGGTTGATACCTGGGAGAAAGAATTGGCCAATGCCAAAACCATCAGACTCCACTGTCAAATACCAAAGAACCCACTGAAAGTCAACAGAGAACTTGCAATTAAAAATCATTCCACCAAGGAAACTAACTCCCTGGGATTTAGAAGCTGTCAGAGAGAGGTCAGAGAAAACCAGATTTACAAGAGTTTGTAAAATAAAGGAAAACAAATCGCGCATTTCTTCAGAAAAGAGCTCTCTTACAGGATGGTAGAAAAGCAAGCAAGCAAGAAAGGAAGGAAGGATGGAAGGAAGGAAGAAAGGAAGGGAGAAATGGATTGTTTCTACTATTTGCCAGGACTTTCCTAATCAACTCTTTTTTATTAAAATATATATAACAGCTTTACTGAGCTGTAGCTCACATACCATAATATTCACCTATTTAAAGTGTACAATTCAGTGTTTTTTAGTATATTCATAGGGTTGTGCAACCATCACCACAGTAAATTTTAGAACATATTTATTACCCCCAAAAGAAAACTCATGCCCTTTAGCTGTCACTTCCCAAACTTTCCATCTCTTCCTCACCCCAGCCCATCACAGTTACTACTTTCTGTCTCTATAGATTTGCCTGTTTTGGACATTTTATATTAATGGAATCATATGACATGTAGCCTTTGTGACCGGCTTCTTTCACTTAGCATAATGTTTCCAAGGTTTATCTCTATTGTAGCGTGTACCAGTACTTCATTCATCTTTATGGATGAATAATATTCCATTGTATGGATATATGACATTTTGTTTGTCAACACATCAGTCGGTGGACATTTGGGTTGTTCCCACCTTTTGGCTAAGGTGAATAATGCTGCTCTGAATATTCAAGTACAAGTTTTTGTGAGGACATATGTTTCCATTTCTTTTCGGTATATCCCTAGGGCTTTTTTCCCGATGCTGAGAAGGCAAAGAGCCTCCACACATACAGCCAAGGCCCTTCTGTAAGGGTGGTGGTGGTTTGGTTTTGTTTAAATATGACCCCTGAGCCCCTGACTCCAAACCTGACAGGGTAAACCAAAATTTACTCAAGCTTCAAGGCCTACTTCATGCATTTATGCATTCAATATTTATTTAATCCCTACTATGTGCCAGGAAATGTGCTGTGTGCTGGGAATGCAATTGGAAACAACAAAACCAAAGTTATTATCAGACCTTATTTATATTTTGGACAAAAAAAATTTGATAACTTGTTGAAATGAAAGAGGATGGACCAGGATTAGAAAATTTAGGTTCAAATCCTATGCCCTTAGTCTGCCAATTTCTTGTTCTGTAATGTTGGGCAAGTGATGGAATTGTTTAATGTTTCATAATCTGTGAAACAGATATAATATCTTCTACCTCATGGAGCTGTGAGGATTCAGTTTAATAATATACATTCTGTAATATATAACAACATGTTACTAATTACTGTTCTTTTTAGTCTTTTAGTCCCGATGAGACAGAGGAGGGTTGTAGTTAGTGGGGCCAGACTGTTTCGGCTGGATCTTAGCTCTGCCACTTACTTGCAAGGTTGTTGTGAGGAAAAATGAGTTAATACATTGTAAAATATTTAGAATAGTGCCTCACACATAATAAGCACTCAGTAAATATTAGTTATTATTTATGAGGTAGACTGACATGGTAGAATCTTTCGCTTTTAAATTTCTATTAATTTTTTAATGCAAAAGCCCCTCTCTGCTTAAAAAATTCACAGCACTTGCCTTTCCCCAGTAACTAGAAGCAGATTTCACAAGCAAGTAAACATTTCACGAGTAAATGTAAACATTTCTAGGGGATGAGTGGTCTCAAAGACTTGCTATGTCACAAAATCAGGGTTGTCATTTGCAGGGTTGCAGAGCCAGCAATAAATGAATGAGGCTGAAAATTACCTCAATAAGTACATGAATGTCAGACGTAAGATATAAAGTATGCTTTACATTTTCCCAGACTACTTTCTGGATAAACAAGGAGCTCGTTGTAAACATCCCAAGATTGAATATTTAACTCTGGCAACACTTATCAGATGTTAAGTTTCAGACAAGGTCCAAATCTTTTTGTGTGTGAAACGCTGATGGCTTTCTATTCCCTTTGCTTCCTAGTTTCCTTTAATAAACTGTGTGTTTAATTGCTTAAGACCAAAATTCATTTATTAATATTACTAATATTTGTAAGGATTCATGGACAGTTAACTTAATTGGTTAGCATTGATCATAATTGGATACCAGTGTGGATGTGTGAACTTTGCCCCATTTAACAGTTACGGCCTGTATCCTCTATCCATTACCTGTGTCCTCACAAATATATGACATTCATTATCATGAGAAAAATCTGAGTCTTCAAGGGAAATATATTAGCTAAAGTCAAGCTGTTATAACAAACAGATGCTAAATACAATGGCTTAAAGAACATAGAAGTTTATTTTTCTCTCTTGTATATAACAAGGAGAACAGTTCAGGGCAGCTTGGCTCCATAAGATCATTCAGGGACCCAAGTACCTTTCTTCAGCTTGCACAAGCATCCCTTAGGGCATTATTGCCATCTGCTTGATCAAAGTGGGATTGCCTCCTAACCAGTTCCCTTCAACTGGAAAGGGAAAGGAAGACATGAGGAAACATGCCCAGTGTCCTAAGGCTCAGGCCAAGTGGCATTTATCTTTCTCCTCACATTGTGAGGCTACACCTAACCACAAGGGATGCTGGGAAATGTCTAGCTCCATAGTCATATGCCTAGAAATAGAAGGAATATAGATTTTGGTAGATTGCTAGCAGTTTCCCCAAATATATTATTTTGTTGATTTGCAGAATTATATCTCCAAGATAAATAATTTGTTATTTCAATAAACTTTTTCTTTCACTCATTCATAGCAACTCAAACCTGCTTTCATAGTCCATTGGTTTGCTATTTTATCATGCTATGTGGAGAACAAAACTCGTGCTTGGGAGTAAGGTACTCACTGATTTGGGCCGAGTTTTCTCGAGCAAAGCCAGATAGCCCAGGAATCTTTTTTTTTTTTTTTTGCGGTACGCGGGCCTCTCACTGTTGTGGCTTCTTCCACTGCGGAGCACAGGCTCCGGAGGCGCAGGCTCAGCGGCCATGGCCTACACGCCCAGCCGCTCCGCGGCACGTGGGATCCTCCCGGACCGGGGCATGAACCCGCGGCCCCTGCATTGGCAGGCGGACTCCCAACCACTGCGCCACCAGGGAAGCCCGCCCAGAAATGTTTTGGATGAAGAATACATTTTCCTCAGGGGCCAAAGATAAATACTTGCTACTTGGGGATATCAAGAAACTATAATGAATGTAAAAGCACTTTGGAAAGTGTAAAGCCTTGTACCAATGCAAGATTGTTATTATTATAGTATTATTATCACACAAGTGAAAGTGTTATATTCTTTATAGGATATTATGTGAATTGGCTTAAGAAAGAGTTGAACTCCATATACAGACATTTTGTTCTTGACCTTTCCAGTTCACTTTTCCAGTCTATCCTGGAGAGTTCCATGTGCTCTGCAAAGGTGACTAAAATATGATGATAAATATAACAGACTTTGTCACAGAAATGAATAATATAGCTAAACCCTTTGCTTTCATTATCATAATCTATATATTTATGCAGTTTTACCTTCCTGTACTGAACTCATAAAATTTCCTATATTGTTAATACACTAGTTTCCCAAAATTATGTTTATTTCTTACAATTTGGTCTTACTCTTTCAGAAAAATCTTCTTTAAAATTTACTTTTGTTTACTGTGGTACTGTCTTTTTCATCCAAGATTCTCATAATTGTTTAGAATGTTCTTTGGAGAAGAAACCCTTTGGAGAAGAAACAATTCCATAGACAGATCTCCCAACAAAAGGAGCTTGTTTGTCCTGTGGCTGTGTGCCTGTTCTAGTGAGTGAGAAGAAACCTGTAAACATTTTGCCTCTTCTTGGGAAAAGGAAAAAAAAAAATTTATTTTTAAAATAACCAATTCATTTTTTTCTTATAATATGCTCTATTATCATTGTTGAATGATGTGATTGTTGTCAAACAATAATTACTTCTTATAATTGCCTGTGATTTTCATTTTTGCACTCTTTATGTGGAATTTTCTCTCAATCTCTAGGAAAAACAAATGGAAGAGGAACTTTACAGTAACAATCATATCTTTAGAGTGTCCAAGAATATAAGAGAGTATTAAGAGAGTGAATAACTTAAGTTTTTGTTAATTAGGTAATCCCTGCATATTAGAAGACTTGAAGCATGAAGAAACACTTGCTTCCAAAAACTCACATTCTAATCTTAGAAAAATTGGACCAAGCTGAACAGATGAGTAGATAAAGTTATGGAAAAATGTGTTGCTTTTAGAAAGTACCTCTCCTTAGTCACGGAAACAGTAGCCTAGATCTTACTTGGGTTAATTTTATACACCACTCCTATTGTTTTAAGAATGTTTGTCCTCTACAAATGTCTCTTCTTTCAAAAGTAAGCCCATTTGGGGATTATGGTAATCTTTGTTCCTGATTAAAATTTCTCTATCCTGTTTCTTTGTATTTTACCTTTCACAGTAGCTTAATCCAAATTCTGTGGTTTTGTGATTAACTCTGAATATGGAATCTTGGTGTAGGTTTCATGAGGTTCATCTGAACATGGAGCATGTCTCTTTGTTTCATTTAAACTTTCTGCAGTAGCACTGATTTCCCTTACCTTTAGTTTTGTTCACTAAGCGAAGAATTTTCTTTTGAGTTTTTTTTTTTCCCATTTCTTAATTGGTCTGCTCTGGTGGGTGATTTTGGGGATTTGTTTTTGTTGTCGTTCAAAGCACCGATCAGTGATTCATAAAATTGATTTTCTTTATTTCTTACAATTAAAATAAGCTGTGACATTTAGCCATCTACAAACCCTACCCGTACTGTCCTTAGTGTTAAGAAAACTGATTAGTTCCGCAGCCCTGCCAACACCTCCCAGCATTCACCTATAATGGGTCATAAACTTGAAAGCCTCCCAGGCCTCTTTCCCTGTCCCTGGGTGAGGCTTGCAGGGTGGAGGAGGGGCACCAAGCCCAGCAGAGAATGAGTGAGAAACACTGACAGAATAACAGGGGGAATGGAAAAAAAGAACTTAAGAGGATTATAACAAGAAAGGAAGCATTTGGAGTCCTGGGAGGTGATGCCAGTCAGGATCTCTGAATTACTAAGAAAAGAGAAAATTTTCCTGTCTACTTATAGGCCTTGGTCAAGGAATTTCTTTTTCCCTCTCATATCCCTTTCTATCTTTCTTCCTGAGAAGTGATGGTCCTGCACATCAGGAGGGAAGGCACTGGGCCAACCTCTCCCAAGAAGGACATTTCCTTGAAAAGTGGCTTTGATTTGACATTTTCATGGTGTAGGAAGGGGCAATCAGGAGAGGCATGAGTTTTAGCCAGATAAACTGATGACATCTGAAAAAGGCAGGCCAACATGACTCCTAGTGGAAGGTAGAAAATTGCCATTCAATTGTGGCTATTCAATTTGGGGCGTTCTAAGAAAGGCTTTTCCACAAAAAGCCTTGAACTTTCATGAAGGAAGGTCAGGCAACATGGATCATTTAAATGAAGATTTTAATCTTGAAGTGTATTTTGATTATATTAGATTGTATAGGTCTTTTTATTTCCATGAACATGTAGCAAATATTCAGTTCTAGAGATTACTGTAGTTTTGAATTTTAAAAAATATTATTAGACTCGTTACTAATCACATAATTTTCTCTCATGAGCCTATTTCTAGTGCTTATAATTTAGATCGCAGATTGGCAGAAATATTCAAAATTATAAATATGTATAATTGCTGATTGTAGAGGTGAGAATGCTATTTTTTTTTTAAACAACAGGAGAAATTTGCTTAAAGAATAGTGCCAAATACTTTAATGGAAGCCAATTCATAAATACTTATGATATTTTAATGTCCTACAAAAGCACTGAGACAGCAGCAAAGAGGTAACTCTTAAACACAATCCTTCAGTAACAGTGGAGCTTTGGGGCAGAGATGGGAGGAATTCCACTAATAGCTGACAACTGTAGGAATCCACAGAAAATTTCTTTATTTGGGACCATAATACCAATGGACATGTGTGTCTATATAACATTACTGTTTTTCCTAGATTTTTTAAAGAATTAAGACTTTATTTTTTAGAACTTTTTTTTAAGGTTCACAGCAAAATTGAGAGGAAGGTACAGAGACTTCTCGTATACATCCTGCCCACCACATTCATAGCCTCCTTCATTATCAATATCCCCCACCAAAGTGGCATGTTTGTTACAACTGATGAACTTACATTAACACATTGTAATTACCCAAAGTCCATAGTGTATATTACAATCCACTCTTGGCATTGTACAATCTATGGGCTTGGACAAATTTTAATGATATGTATACATCATTATGGTATCATATGGAATATTTTCACTGCTTAAAAATCCTCTGTGTTCCAACTATTCATCTCCCTCTCCCTTCCAACTCCTGGAAATCACTGAACTTTTTACTGTCTCCATAGTTTTGCCTTTTCAAGAATGTCATATAGTTGGAATCAGACAGTATGTAGCCTTTTCAGACTGGTTTCTTTCACTTTGTAATATGCATTTAAGATTTTTCCATGACTTTTCATGGCTTGATAGCTCATTTTCTTCAGTGCTGAATAATATTCCATTATCTAGATGTACCATAGTTTATGCATCCATTCACCTGTTGAAGGATATCTGGGTTGCTTCCAAGTTTTGGCAATTATGAATAAAGATGCTATAAACATTCATGTGCAGGTTTTTGTGAGGACATGAGTTTTCAATTTATTTGGGTAAATACCAAGGAGCACAATTGCTGGATTGTATCATAAGAGTACGTCTAGTCTTATAAACAAGTACCAAACAGTCTTCCAAAGTAGCTATACCATTTTGTATTTCCACCAGCAATGAATGAGAGTTCCTGTTGCTCCACATCCTCACCAACATTTGGTGTTGTTAGTTTTCTGGATTTGGCCATTTTAATAAGAATGTAGTAGTATCTTACTGTTGTTTTAATTTGTATTTCCCTGATGACATATCATGTGGAACATTTTTTCATATGCTTATTTGCCACCTGTATATCTTCTTTGGTTAGGTGTTTGCCAAGGTCTTTGGCCATTTTTTAACTGGGTTGTTTGTTTTCTTATTGTGGAGTTTTAAAAGTTCTATATATATTTGGGTAACTGTCCTTTATCAGTTGTTTTTTGCAAAAGTTTTCTCCCAGTCTGTGACTTATCTTTTCATTCTCTGGACATTAACTTCCACAGGAGAAGTTTTTAATTTTAATGAGGTCAGCTTATTAATTGTTTCTTTCATGGATCATACTTTTGGTATTGTATCTAAACAGTCATCACCACACCCATCTAGGTTTTCTCCTGTGTTATCTTCTAAGAGTTTTATATCTATTTGTAGTATAGGAGTTTATATTTTTAGGTCTGTGATCCATTTTGAGTTAATTATTGTGAAGGGTATAAGGTCTGTCCAGATTAAATTTTTTGCATGTGGATATATACATAAGCACACATAATCAAGTACGTTGTTGGTATTGTTTTTGTGAACATATTGTTATCTGTTCGATCAATAAAAATAAGAAAAGTTTTAATTTTACCTTTACTTGTTCTTTCTTTGATGCTCTCCCTTTCTTTATGTAGATGCAAGTTTTTGACATATTATTTTCCTTCTCTCTAAAGAACTTGTTTTAACATTTCTTGAAAGTCAGGTCTGTTGGCAACAAATTGCTTCAATTTTTTTTTGTCTGAGAAAATCTTTATTTCTTTTCACTTTTGAAGGTAATTTTACGGGGTGCAGAATTCTGGGTTGGTGATTTTTTCTCTTAACAGTTCAAGTATTTCACTCCACTTTCTTCTTCCTTACATGGTTTCTGAAAAGTTGGATGTAATTCTTATCTTTGTTCCTCTACTGATAAGAGTCTGGCTTCTTTCATGACTTTATCTTTGATTTTCTGTAGTTTGAAAATGATATGACTAGGTGTAGTTTTTTGGGAACTTATCCTGCTTGGTGTTCTCTGAGCTTCTTGGAGCTGTGGTATGGTATCTGACGTTAATTTGGGGAAATTCTCAGTTATATTCTCAAATATTTCTTTGTTCTTTTTCTCTCTTCTGATAATCCCATTTCACATACGTTACACCTTTTGTAGTTGTCCCACAGTCCTTGGATATTCTGTTCTTTTTTTCTTTCAGTTTTTGTTCTCTTTGCTTCAGTTTTTGAGGACTCTATTGATATATCCTCTAGCTCGGAGATTTCTTCCTCAGCCATTCAGCCATATCCAGTCTACTAATAAGCCCATCAAAGGTATTCTTCACTTCTGTTACACTGTTTTTTGTTTTTTTATCTCTAGCAAGATAGGATCTTTCTTAAGATTTCCCTTTTTCTGCTTCCTTTGCCTGTCCTTGCATGCTGTTTTCTCTATCCATTAGAGTCCTTAGTTTATTAATCACAGTTGTTTTAAATTCCCAGTCTGATATCCCTGCCGTGTCTGGTTAGGGTGCTTGCTGTGTCTCTTCAAATTGTGTTTTTTGCCTTTTGGTATGCCATGTAATTTTTTCTTGATAGCCAGACATATGTATCAGGTAAAAGGAACTGCAATAAATAGGTATTTAGTAATGTGGTGATGAGGTATTGGGGGTGAGGAAGGATTCTATATACCTGTGATTAGGCCTTAGTCTTTTTGTTTTTTTTTTTTTAGGTCTTAGTCTTTTAGTGAGCTTGTGCCTCTGTACTGTGAACTTTACAAGAGTTTCTCAGTTGTTGTTTTTTTTTTTTTTTTCCTGTCCCCTTAAGTGGGACAGTGTAGCTAGAGCGGGCTGGAGTTGTGTATTTTTCTTCCCCCAGGTCAGTAAGGCTCTGATAATACTCCAACGCTTTAGGGGCTGATTAACTAGTTTTCCCTGAGTGCAGGCCTTGTTAAGAAGAACAGAGCGCAGGCACGTATTTAAAAATGGTTTCTTTTCCCCTTCTCTTGTCAGAAGCATGAGGGGACTTTTCTCCGTTATTTACTTTGGAAACCTGGTGGAGCTTGTGAAGGTAAGTCACAATGTTGTGGGAATTCTGCTTCTAACTGAGTGGCCCCTGAAGTTTTAAAAT
The DNA here is from genome assembly GCF_005190385.1 of Monodon monoceros. Lineage (NCBI taxonomy): Eukaryota > Metazoa > Chordata > Mammalia > Artiodactyla > Monodontidae > Monodon > Monodon monoceros. Next base: position 32,346,051 of record NW_021703776.1, on the reverse strand, counting down.
CTCAGACTTTTCCATACTGAGCTTCCAGCAGTTCATCAGTTAACAGTTCAGGCTTTCCTCCCCCAGCACTGCTTCCCACCGCGGTTTCTGCTTGGGAGCCTCCGCTCCAGGACGCCGTGACTGTCTGTATTTGCCAGTCTGTGTCTCCAATCTTGGGGGTGGCAGTTTGACCTGTGTCCTCCTCTCTCTTATGGATCCAAGAAGAATTGTTGAATTTTCAGTCTCTTCAGCTTTTTACATGTTGTTAGCACCAAGTAGTAACTTGCGAATTCCTTTTATGTGGAACCAGAGCTCTCCGCGATTTTTTAGCCAATTAGAAGAGTAGGTGTTTGAGAAACACCTCTATGGTTGTGATAGTCTTGAGACTACATTAAGCAGTGAAGGCAGTCAAGGAAGACATAGTTCTTCCTTTCTAGTCTGCTTTTGTACTGTCCTCGGGAAGCCTGGTCAAAAAGCCACCACCAGAGAACTCTCAAAGTAGTGCATCAGGTAGTTCTGTGTCCCTGTGTCTCCCTGGAATGAATACCTTGAGAGGGGATTAACGTGACAACATGTTGCCAGCACATCTGCTGTCCACAGCTGATGAGTTTCATACCCTTCAATCACAGCGGGAGAAGTTCCCAGCAAAAGCTAAGTCTTAAGGTAAAGTTTCTTAAGAGCAGCATTCAGAGTATATTCTTATTGAATCCCGGTTCTGGATAGATGGTTAGGATGGAGGCAAATTTTGAAGTAGAGCCCCTGTAATTATGAAATGGGACAGGCTCCAGTGGGTGAACATAGAAGGAACATGATCGACACCAGTGCCTGGCACATCTCGAGCAGTCTTGTAGCAAACCTGTGTCGACTCATCCTCAATGGTCTGCACTATCTTTTTATACTGAGTAGCTTAAGGGTAATAGGGCATGATGGTCTTGGTTCAGGTGGCTCTTGACTACAAATTAATCAACTTGGTTGTGATAATTGTCAGAAGCTACAGGACATTATTATCAGTGGGTTGCACTTGATCAGCAGCTAGGCTGAGTGTTGCAGCTGAGGTTTGAGATGGAGCTACGAGCACTTCCAGCCCTTCTGCTGGTAAGATCTGGTATCAGCCTCCTACCTTTCTCATTTCATCTTGTATGATTTCGTCTCGGCTCACTCTGCTCCAGCCTGACCACCTTCTTTCTATTTCTTAAATGGAGCAAGATTGTGCCTGCTGCAGCTACTTTGCATCAGCTGTTTGCATTTCTCCCAGATTTTCCCCTGCGGAACTCACTCCATCCCATCAGTAACTCATCCCATCAGTAGCTCATCCCATCTCAACTTGAATCATCTTCTCAGAAAGGTCTTTTGCATGGCAGTCCTCCCATCTCTCACCCCCAGTTATGATCAAGTTACTCTGTTTTATTTTCTTCATAGCATTTGTCACTCTGGAAATTTTCTCTGTTATCTTTTTTTCTTTTTCTTTGATGGCATTCCCTACTAGAATGTAAGCTCCATGGAAGCTTGACCTTACATACTTAACACTGTATCCCTAGCACCCAAAACAGTACGTGGCGCTTAGTAAGAACCTGATAAATAAGTATTTAATAAATGAATAAAACAAATTCTTATCCAGTGCCCCATTCTTGCTTTTCTCAGCTGTCACATTTGATCTTATTTGCTCAAGCTCTCCATTTTCCAGACCAATGTAAACTAAAAGAGGTATAAAGTAAACAGCTTCAGATCCCCCTTCAGGTCAAGGCGGGGCCCAGGGTGTGGGTGTGTAGTGTTGGTGGTGCAGTGGTCACCAGCCCAGCACAGGGTTCTGCAGACCCCTCTCCTGATCAGGACAGAGAGTCTTATAGGCTGCTCTTAGATCTGGAACTCTGTGTCCCCAAATGACCTTAAGACCTTGCAGTGGTCACAGTTACGCCCTCCTCCATTGGTTGTAGTTTTTCAGGACTATCCTGCTGCTTGTTTTCTAACACCCCCTTGTCTCTTGGCAAGGATCCCCCTCCACATGGACAAAATGCCTAGATGATAACCATCTGCCATCCACTGGCTCACTTTCCTTCCTAGCAACCTCTGCCTATTCCCCCACCCCCACTCAAGTTAATTACTGCCTGACAGTCCAGAAAGTGCCTGTAGGCTGGGGAAAGCAATGCCATTACTCGACCTTGCTGAGAGTTGCTTGCTTTTGGAGAAAAGAAAAACAGTTGATAGTAAATAGCTTCAGTGAAGCTTGCAGTTCTTGCTTTGCTTTTGGAGTAAGCATTTCTTATGTCACTTATGCTTTATTTTAAATGCAGTGAATACATGCAGCATTGATGTGATCCGAAGAGTCTAACAAATTGATTGGAATTTCTGATTTCTCCTTTCTTTCTGACTCTTGCTTGCTTTTATTTATGTTTGTACCTTAAGAATCTAAATGTAGGAATTCTGATACCTTTTCTAAAATCCAACTTGTCTTGATACCATGCCCTTTATGGACTATATGAACTAGCTTCTTTGGCCTCTAGTGACAGCAGGTAGGAGGGAAGAAAGTGAAGTTAAGGTATGTATTCTCTTAGCTCCCACCCTGCTGGGTTGACAGGCAGGCCACAGCTCCTGCTGTGGGGACTTTCTGAGCTACAGCTGCTCCTTCTGGGTCCTAGTACCTGCTTTCCCTCTTGCCTCATTAGGACTAGGGGTGGTAACAGTGTCCCACTGTTGCTACTTTCTGGGTGCTTCACCCTTGTTGATTTTTCTTTTCTCCTTCTATACCCATAAATGATCACTTTATTAAGCTTTTTTCCAATTATCTGTTCAAGTGTGTCATTTGTTTCTGCTGAGACCCTAAGTACATGGGATATGAATTTGGATAAGTGTTAGTACGTAGGGTATGGTATATGTGTAAGCATTTAGAAGAAAACGTAGGAGAAAATCTTTAGGACCTAGCACTAGATGAAGTGTTCTTAGACACGGCATCAAAAGCACAATTCACATAAGAAAAAAATTAATAAATTGGGCTTCCTCAAAATCTTTTGCTCAAGGAATGATCCTTTTAAGAGGATGAACAGGCAAGCTAGAGGCTGAAAGGAAACATTTGTAAACCATATATCTCATAAAGAACTCTCAAAACTCAACAGTTAAAAAAAAAAAAGGAAACAATCCAGTCGGAATCATAATGGCTAAAATAAAAAAAAATTGATAACACCAAATACTGGGAAGGATGCTGATAAACTGAATCACTCATGCATTGCCAGTGGGAATGAAAAGCAGTTCAGTCACCCTGGGATATATTTTGGCAGTTACTTAGAAATGTAAACATTCTCTTACCATGCAACCCAGAAATGACACTCCTGGGCATTTATCCCAGAGAAAAGAAAACCTATGTCCGTATTAAAATATCTATGTGACTGTTCCTAGCAACAGTAATAGCCAAAAACTGGAAATGACCCATATATCTTTCTATGGATGAATGACTGATTAAACAAACTGTGAGGGGTGGGATAGGGAGGGTGGGAGGGGGGCACAAGAGGGAGGGGGTATGGGGATATATATACACATATAGCTGATTCACTTTGTTATGCAACTGAAACCAACACAACAGTGTAAAGCAATTACACTCCAGTAAAGATGTTAAACAAAACAAAACAAAACTGTGTTGCATCCATACCATGGAAAATTACTCAGTAACAGAAAGAAATCAACTATTGAAATACATGCATAACTTGGGGGGGGCTTCATGATAATTATGCTGAATGAAAAAATTTACAAACAAAAGGTTATGTACTGAATTAATTATTTATATAATATTATCAAAATAACAAAATTATAGAGATGGAAAATAGATTTAGTTGTTGTTAGGGGTTAGGGACAGTGCCTGGGAGGGAGAAACATGGGTGTGATTATAAAAGGTACCACTTGGGATCCTTGTGGTGATGAAACAGTTCTGTACCTTGACTGTGTGGTAGTTATGTAAATCTGCATGTGGTACAATGGTATAGAATCTCACACACATGAGACTGCCTGTCAAAACTGGTAAAATCTGAACAAGGTTGTTTATTGTACCAGTGTCAGTTTTCTGGTTTTGATATTTATCATAGTTATGTAGGATGTTACCTTTGAGGGAAAATGGGTCAACAGTACATGGAACCTGGCTATATTATGTTTGTAACTTCCTGTGGTTCTATAATTATTGAAAAATAAAAAGTGAAAAAAAATCAGTCCCATATTGGGACCATTAGCTTGGGAAGCATGTTATCTTGCTCTTTAGCGGGAGGGAGGCGAGGAGATGAGGGTAACACCATAAGCACTTTGCTATTAGCTGTATGTCATTGCTAAGCTGTATCAATAATTGTTAAGTTGGCAAAAGGACTAAAATCAAGATCCCAATATTCCCAATGGGAAGATTTTATTTTCAATTGTTATTTAACTTAAAAACTTAAACTTGAAAAAAATGGGTCTTCCGTACATTATCTCTTTGTGGAAACATTTCCAGGAAAGAATATAAAATCCATAGAAAATTCCTCTTGACAAATGTAAATTTTCTACTCTAAAATGCTAGTAATTTGCTCCTACAGAATATTCAAACTTTTACAGAGTTTTTACCCATCTTCAAGGAGCACTGAGCACACTTCCAGAGACTTTCTAAAAAGATGTCACCGTTCAGTTAAACACTCCCCTGCACAATGAAATCAGGGTTCTCTAGACACTGAGAAGCTAACTCTCTCCACCCAGCTCTAACCTTCTCCTAGGTCATGAATGTTGTAGTTGCCAGCTCTAATATTTCTCTATGATGATCAAAACCACAGCTACAAAATGCTGTGAAGAGAACACAGGAGTGGTAGATAGAGCTACTGAGCAGTGTGGGGTTTGAGAGAGGCTGTATCTGGTGGCAGTTTGATCTCATCCAGGGAGACAGGTTTCTCTCTTTGGTCACAGACCCAGGGAGCTTGGCTTTCAAGGCAGGTCACTGACCCAGGGTTTGGACACGGTAGAAGGTAGACAACATTTCAAACACCTCGTTAATTCAAATATTGATAAAAAGGAGAGACATCAGTCTGTTTTCATTAAACCTTAGACTTATACACCGTGCTTTCCAAAAGGCTAACATAATATATCCATATAGATCTGTGTCCAAAAATAGATAAGAAAATATGTGATAGCATTTCAGGCACTTGTATATGTTATTGTTATCTTGTAAGTAATTCCTTGACAATTTTTAGAGAGACCTCAAAAAGTTCCCTAAGAAGTGTTCCCAAAGCCCGGGGTGCAGTTTTGCTGGTACTGCCACATTTAGGGGTGCTTCTGCAGCACTTGATACTAATGTAATTTCCAAAGAACATTACATATTTCCCTTGTAATCTTTGTCTTCTAGAGACACATAAATCCTCTTTTTATATACCCATGTTTTGGTCCATCCAACTTATAAATAACATATTTTCTGAATGGATAAATGAAATCCAAAACTTGAGTTGCTATAGTCTCATTTTACGGATTAACAACATTTTATTACTTGGTGAAAGAATACCTGGATTTGGATAGAAGCATCTTTATCATCTGTGGGCCTTTAGGTAAGTCACAAAGTCAGTGAATCTTGGTTTTCTTCCTAGTAACACTTACTATGTCACAGATTTTTTGGAAGGATGAATGAGATCTTAACTGTTGAAATGATTTGAAATGTAAAGTACTTACATTAGGGCTGGAGTCAGTGGAGTAACTCAAAGATCGAAGTTAGTGGTATTAAAAGATTGGGGATTTAGGTCTTCACAAATGGGCTTCCATGTTTAATGTTGTCGCTCATCTTTCAACATTTTCTAAAGCTGGTTTGAGGACAGTGAGTATAGTTTTCTACAACATGACACAGAGAATACCAGAGCAAGATTATATCTGTCACAGATGAAAATACTCTATGTGTCATAGTCATCTATTCATTGGTTTATGGACCCAGAATTCTCCAGGGGGACTCACAAATTCTCATAATGTTTCTAGGTGCCAGATTTTTCATTTGGAGCTCTTATTTAGTTGACAGATGTGTAAAAATCACGTGTAGCCAAATGATTCTTCAGTCCTATCAAGCTGGTTATTCTAGCTAAGAGTCACTGGAACCTCTACCCCGACTAGGCTTTTCAAATCCTATACTAGAGTTTAATGTTATTCTATGCTAATGCCAGTGCTTTGCGCTGTATCTTTAAAATACAATGCCTCTTTCTAATACAAACACTAACTTACAGAGAGAGCTCTCTTTGAGGACATCAGAAGAGATCAGTAACTGCATTCAGTTCCTCAAAGGTGTCAGTGAAACCTGTGGTTTGGAGATTCACACACAAGTCAGACTGGGAGAAAGTTTCTATTTAGAACAATAAATTATAAAATCTTAAAACATAAGAATTAGTTGGACGTTAAATATTGAGTCCCTAGCTGTGCCCTGCCACTAATAAAGAAGATCCGTGGAGGTAAATTGATTTGCCAGGTCTTGCCGACAGTAACTGGTAGAGCTGAGATTTGAATCCGGGTCTTCTGATTACTCCAATTTGAGTGCTTTTTCTGCTATTACTATCCTTTAGATTAAAAAGTTAATTTTATGTTAGAAAGACAATTCTGGTAAGCACAGAAGTCATATTAATGCCAGTAGGGGTGATATTAAATATTAAGTTGTATTAGGGTTTTCCAGAGAAAGAGACCCAAAGGAGATCATATGCATATATGTTTGTATGTATATATATGTATGTATATACACACACACACATCTAAAATTATAAGGAATAGGCTCACACAGTTATGGAGGCTGAGAAGTTCCAGGATCTGCCCCAGGATCTGTAGTCCACAAGCTGGAGGCCCAGGAGAGTGGATGGTATAATTCCAGTCTGAGTCGAAAGGCCTGAGAACCAGGAGAGCCAGTGGTGTAAGTTCTAGTCCAAGTCTGAGTCTGAAGGCAGGGGGAGAAAACTCCAATGTCCCAATTTGAAGATAATCAGGCAGAGAGAGCAAATTCTCTCTTAATCCACCTTTTGTTCTGTTCAGGACTTAAATGGATTGGATTGGGAAGGGCAATCTGCTTTACTCAGTCTACAAATTAAATTCTTATCTCATCCAAAGACGCTCTCACAGACACCTACAAATAATGTTTAACCAAATATTTGGGCACCCAGATATTTAAGTTAACTATCACAGAAGTGGACAAATTCCTGGGTTATTTTTTTAGATTTTATAATGATAATGACCTGTAAGTAGGTTGGTTGTTTTATAGAAAAAACTCCACATATGTTGCATTTCTCTCTTTTTGCCCTTTGCATAATTTCAGGGTATTTTTTTCCCCTTTCATCTCTTCAACTGGAAAAAAATGATAAAAAGGGGTTATTAGCTTGATTTTTTCCCTAAAAAGTCTATTACTCTAAATAAGTGAAATTAGCTATTTTTTTTGTGTGACAAGAACAAAGAAAAAGTTTCAATTTGTACTACATGTATTGCATATTAAATATGTACTAGGATGTATATCAGAAAAGTCTGGTCTTAAATAGAGTAGATCTTTTATATTCAAAAGTCTTTACAAATGACATCTTCTAGTCACTTTAAAATCCCTGAATTTTTAAAAACCACTATGGGGGTAGAAAACTAAATTACTTCCAAAGGTTAGGTAGATATGTAAATGAAGGAAGCACTCTAGAGTAAGTTCATAGAGAGCAGTAGGGACAATGGCAAGCTGGAATGCACATGCCCTGTCTGTAGGGGGTGGGCTATAATCAGCTCCAGTCTTGTGTTGCCATGCGGAAATGTGAGTCCAGTACTGCAAGTTCCCATGATGTTTTAAAAAAAATTTGAAGTGCTGTGTTTTTATTTTTTAATGTAAAGTTGCAACTAATTCTAGTTCTAAAAAAAAGTTTAGACCAAACTAAATACATGTCGTTGTATCTGGCCTATGGGTCTTTAGTTTTTGACATCTGACTTGAAACATATAATTTCTTCCTAGAAAATTCATTCATGACAAGTAGAGGGCAACAAATCCTAATTGAGAGCAGATTCTGGACAATCAGCCAGGCTCAGTCTTTTTTTTTTTTTAAGTTGAGGTAACGTTGCTTTATAAGTTTTATGTATACAACATTATAGTTCAACTTCTGTATGTACTACAGCATGCTCACCACCGAAGTCTAGTTTCCATCCGTCACAACAGTTGACCTCCTTTATCTATTTTGCCCTCTGTCAGCCCCTCTTTCCTTTGATGACTACCAATCTGTTCTCTGTATATTTGTGTTTGTTTTTATTTTGTTTTGTTTGTTTATTATTTTTAAACATTCCACATATGAGTGAAATCATGGGTATTTGTCTTTCTTTCTCTGACTTATTTCACTTAGCATAGTACCCCCAAGGTCTATCCATATCATTGCAAATGGCAATATTTCATCTTCTTATGGCTGAGTAATATTCCATTGTATTATATATCATGTCTTCACTTAGGTTGTTTCCATAACTTGGCTCTTGTAAATAATGCTGCAGTGAACATAGGAGTGCATAAATCTTTTTTAATTAGTGTTTTTATATTCTTTGGATAAATACACAGAAGTGGAATAGCTGGATCGTATGGTAGTTCTATTCTTAATTTTTTGAGGAATCTCCATATTGTTTTCCATCGTAGTTGTACCAATTTACGTTTCTACCAACAGTGTATGGCGGTTCCCTTTTTCTCCACATTCTCTCCAATTCTTGTTATTTCTTGTCTTTTTGATAATACAGGCTCAGTCTTTAACACTCCTTTATATAATTATGTGATTCAAATTCACGATTTAGGAAAACGACACATCTCTACAAGCCATGGGTCTCAAGATCTCTAATGGAAACTTTGAATGAAATCTTTGAAACCAAGTATCTCCTGTACTTGGAAACTGGGTTAACCCTTGGTGATTTGGAGGACCATCTCTGTTGCTTTCTGTTCTTATCCACTGCCAGCATGGCCTCCCTCTGAAAAAACCACCAGTGAGTTTAACCCTCTCATGGTAGAATTTCAGCTGCTATTTGGCCATAAATGGTAGGGTTTTGCACTGAGGACAGCTGACAGTTTTACCAATACATATGGCTGGTTTGGTTAAGGTAAAACAATGGCATTGAAATAGTTTGTTTTTTCTTTCATTAATAAATTTTAGTCTATTTATTTACAATTTATTTGTTTGCAAGGAGAAGACCAATGTCTTAGGAAAGAATGGTTAAAAAACTAATTATTACCATATAAATTAGCATCATGGAAAAGAATAATATTTTATATTATGTATATATATTTTTGATATATATTTTGATATATATATATATGTGTATATATTTTTTGATATAGGGTTTTTACTCTTATCAGTAATGGCTAGTTTGATGCAAAAGTTATGTAACAACTTATTATGAATGCTGAAAACTGCTCTTACTTTAAATCTAACAGTCTCGGCTAGATTTATCACCTTATAAGAGCTGCTCTCAAATTTTAACTGTGAGATCATCTGTGTAAGAGCTTGTCTCCAGTGGTGGCCACCAACAGTTCTTCCTATCTCTATACATGCATACTGCTCCTTCCATCAAAAGGTGGAGTCTTGGGGCTTCCCTGGTGGCACAGTGGTTGAGAGTCCGCCGGCCGATGCAGGGGACATGGGTTCGTGCCCTGCTCCAGGAAGATCCCACATGCCGTGGAGCAGCTGGGCCCGTGAGCCATGGCCGCTGAGCCTGCGCGTCCGGAGCCTGTGCTCCGCAACTGGAGAGGCCACAACAGTGACAGGCCCGCGTACCGCAAAAAAAAAAAAAAAAAAAGGTGGAATCTTGTTGCCCTTCCACCTGAATCTGGGCAGACCATGTGACTTGCATTGACTAATAGAATGCAGCATAAGAGTCTGAGTAAGTTCTGGAGCAAGCCCTTAAGAGATTTGTGCTTCCATGGTCTTAGAAACCAGCTACCATGTCAGGAAGCTCAGGCTAGCCTAGTGAATGATGAGGGACCATGGGAAAGAGAGATACCATGAGGGACCATGGGAAAGAGGAGGACTGGGGTGCCCCATCCTTGGTCAGCACCAGACTGCATGAGACCTCTGAGGATAATTCAGGCTGGTACAGTTCCCAGATGAATGCAGTTGTATAAATGAAATCTGATACCATGTGGATCACAAGTCCTGCCAATTCACAGAATTGTAAGAAAAAAATAATTATTTTAAGCCACTATGTTTTGGGATGACTGGTTATACAGCAACAAGTAACTAAAACAACCTGCTTGTTACTAATGCTAATACATAACTTGGCATCTTCCACAGAGTTTCTGACCTAGTAGGTTTGGATGAGGCCTAGAGATTTGCTATTTTGACAAGATCCTGGAATAATTCAAATTGCAGGCAGTACTTTCAGAGTCACTGCTTGGAACCATTACTCTGATGAACACCCAGGTGTTGCTCAAGAAAGTTATTTATTTCTAAGTATGCAGAAAATTTTAGAATTTTTCTTTATATATTTCCCTAGTCTACAAAATTATAAAGAAATTAAGCTTAACTATACCCTGTATATTGGGTAGTCGTGATTCATAGGGCATGCTTTTCTTCAAATACAGGGGAACTTCTAATGCAGGGAGAAGTTGCTGTTGTCTTTCATTTTTCTCGGAATATTGCTGTTTGTGTGTCCCTCCTAAGCAGATATATGGATTATAGTGTACTATCCTAAATAATAGAATCCTCATAATGTTTAGTACTGAGGTGGGAAGTGACCATGGGCATCTCTTATGCCTTACAGAAGTTCAGTGGTTATTTTGAGATAAAACACGTGGAGGAGCTGTCAAATTTAAAGATGAATAGAGCATATTTCTTTTACAAAATACAAGGTTCCAAGTTTGCTAACCTTTCTGTGATAAGTAACTATGAGTAGACTCCGACCTAATAGAAAATTAACATATACACACTTAACACATTTACTCTGTACCAACAAAACAGAGACAGTTTTCATAATTAGTGAGAAAATTCCTTTCGTTTCTTAAAAAGGAGGTGTTTTTTTTTTTTTTGGCCATGCTGTGAGGCACGTGGGCTCTTAGTTCCCTGACCAGGGATTGAACCCGAACCCCCTGCAGTGGAAATGCGGAGCCTTAACCACTGGACTGCCAGGGAAGGCCTCAAAAAGGAGTATTTTAAAACAAAATAGTGGGAAATGTTTCTACTGTCATATGGTATTGTATAAAATGATGTGTTTGTTACCTAAAAAATGATTATTTTGGCATGTAAGAACTTAGAAAATTTTAAAAAATCCATTTAAAAATCTTCCAACTTAGGTTTTGTGTGTTTGAATACATTTGTGATTAGTTTGCAACAACTGGAAATTTATTAGCTGAATTTCACCAAAAACCGTGAAATTTTTGGGTGGCATTGAAAAATGAGCGTCATGATTTAGTAAGAGCAACCAAATGTTGGCACTTCTTCCATTTGGGAAATACATATATTTATGAGAAATCTTCTTCACTTATAAAAACCACGTATTAAAGGAAACAGCTGATAAACCTACCTAAGGAGACAAAAGACCTGTATGCAGAAAATTATAAAACACTGATGAAAGAAATTGAAGATGATACAAATAGATGGAGAGATATACCATGTTCTTGGATTGGAAGAATCAACACTGTGAAAATGACTCCACTCCCCAAAGCAATCTACAGATTCAATGCAATCCCTATCAAACTACAACTGGCATTTTTCACAGAACTAGAACAAAAAATTTCACAATTTGTATGGAAACACAAAAGACCCCGAAGAGCCAAAGCAACCTTGAGAAAGAAAAACAGATCTGGAGGAATCAGGCTCCCTGACTTCAGACTATACTACAAAGCTACAGTAATCAAGACAGTATGGTACTGGCACAAAAACAGAAATATAGGTCAATGGAACAGGATAGAAAGCCCAGAGAAACACCCATGCACATATGGTCACCTTATCATTGTAAAGGAGGCAAGAATATACACTGGAGAAAAGACAGCCTCTTCAATAAGTGGTGCTGGGAAAACTGGACAGCTACATGTAAAAGAATGAAATTAGAACACTGCCTAACACCGTACACAAAAATAAACTCAAAATGGATTAAAGACCTAAATGTAAGGCCAGACACTATCAAACTCTTAGAGGAAAACATAGGCAGAACACTCTATGACATAAATCACAGCAAGATCCTTTTTGACACACCACCTAGAGAAATGGAAAGAAAAACACAAATAAACAAATGGGACCTAATGAAACTTGAAAGCTTTTGCACAGCAAAGTAAATCATAAACAAGACGAAAAGACAACCCTCAGAATGGGAGAAAAGATTTGCAAATGAAGCAACTGACAAAGGATTAATCTCCAAAATTTGCAAGCAGCTCATGCAGCCCAATATCAAAAAAAACAAACAACCCAATCCAAAAATGGGCAGAAGACCTAAATAGACATTTCTCCAAAGAAGATGTATGTACAGATTGCCAACAAACACATGAAAGAATGCTCAACATCATTAATCATTAGAGAAATGTAAATCAAAACTACAATGAGATATCATCTCACACCGGTCAGAATGGCCGTCATCAAAAAATCTACAAACAATAAATGCTGGAGAAAGTGTGGGGAAAAGGGAACCCTCCTGCACTGCTGGTGGGAATGTAAATTGATACAGCCCTATGGAGAACAGTATGGAGGTTCCTTAAAAAACTAAAAATGGAACTACCATACGACCCAGCAATCCCACTACTGGGCATATACCCTGAGAAAACCATAATTCAAAAAGAGACATGTACCAAAATGTTCATTGCAGCTCTATTTACAATAGCCAGGACATAGAAGCAACCTAAGTATCCATCAATAGATGAATGGATAAAGAAGATGTGGCACATATATACAATGGAATATTACTTAGCCATAAAAAGAAATGAAATTGAGTTATTTGTAGTGAGGTGGATGGACCTAGAGCCTGTCATGCAGAGTGAAGTAAGTCAGAAAGAGAAAAACAAATACCATATGCTAACACATATATATGGAATCTAAGAAAAAAAATGGTCATGAAGAACCTAGGGTTGAGATGGGAATAAAGTCACAGACGTACTAGAGAATGGACTTGAGGATATGGGGAGGGGGAAGGGTAAGCTGTCACAAAGTGAGAGAGTGGCATGGACATATATACACTACCAAACGTAAAATAGATAGCTAGTGGGAAGCAGCCGCGTAGCACAGGGAGGTCAGCTCAGTGTTTTGTGACCACCTAGAGGGGTGGGATGGGGACGGTGGGAGGGAGGGAGACGCAAGAGGGAAGAGATATGGGGCCATATGTATATGTATAACTGATTCACTTTGTTACAAAGCAGAAACTAACACATCATTGTAAAGCAATTATACTCCAATAAAGATGTTTAAAAAAAAAAATTACAGAGAGAAAAGACCAGAAGGAAACGCATCAGATGTTAACAGTGTTATCTGTAATAAATATTTATAAGAATTAAAAATAAATAAATAAAAGAAACAACTTAGAAGCAGGCTTTAAAATCCTGTCATCAGGTGTTAAACTAAAATTTGTGAAACAGTTGAAGTGTATTATTATATTAATAACTTAATATTATGTTTTTAGTGAGAATCATATTTTATAGAAATACAAATGATCAATAAAATACTTTAAAATATTGTGTGCTTCATTATCTTTTTACAAAAATTTTTCAATTTTTGTGTTTTACATGTATATTTAGATAATATAGTACCTGTATATAATTTTAAAATAAGTAAATATGGACTATTTGAGTTTCATGCTTGAACATTTCTTACTGTTGCACTGTGCTATCCAAATAGGTTGAGAACCAACATTCTAGAACCTTAAGGATATTCTGTAGTATCTTCCATGCATATTATTGTGTGGAAAATAATGTATTTCATTTTTTTAACACCTTTATTAGAGTATAATTGCTTTACAATTATGTGTTAGTTTCTGCTTTATAACAAAGTGAATCAGCTATATATATACATATATCTCCATATCTCCTCCCACTTACGTCTCCCTCCCACCCTCCCTATCCCACCCCTCTAGGTGATCACAAAGCACCGAGCTGATCTCCCTGTACTATGTGGCTGTTTCCCACTAGCTATCTGTTTTACATTTGGTAGTGCATATATGTCCATGCCACTCTCTCACTTCGTCCCAGCTTACCCTTCCCCCC